>NC_045769.1:37376060-37679090 GCF_008692025.1 Phocoena sinus
ACACCTTGATCTTGGACTTCCAGCTTCCAGAACTGTGAGAAAATAAATTTCTGTTGTTCAAGCAGGCCAGACTGTAGTATTTTGGTATGACAGCCCTAGCAAACTAATACACAAACCAAATATTTACCTGGCAAAAATGCCTTAGTTTTCTTCCCCATCTACAGCAAACCCCAGTTCTTTCAGGTACCATTTTTTGTTCTTTTTTTTCCCAGAAGTTTCAGCCCTAAATTTTCCCCTGAACCCTATGGACAAAGGTTCACTGTTCTCTGCCTCTAAAAAAGGAGTTTTAACGTGCTGTGCGTGCGTGCGTGCGTGTGTGTGTGTGTGTGTGTGAAATAGCCCATGGCCAAAAACTGTATCTTAGTGAGTTACAGAGAAAAAAATACTTGAAAAAATGCAACAACTTGTTACAGTCTCATAATTCCCTTTAGAGTGAGTACAATAAAGTAAAACTTCATTATATCATGGAATGTAATTTGTACAAAATAATACTACTGCTTGCATGTAGAAAGATTAGTTTTGCCTGGATCCAGTATATGTGTCATATTTCTGGAAAGTCATTTGACACGAATCAGTCTAAAAGATAAAACAAGCAGGTGCATAATATATTACCCAGAATAAAATAAACATGGCTTCGTTTTTATTGCCAGAGTTTATTTCCTCCATTAAATCGCCAGCAGCTGCTGCATGTTTGGCATAGAGGTTTGGCGCCCTCTTGTGTCCATTTGGGACAGGTTCGTTCATGGAATTTTGGAGCAATTTATTGCATTGCTTCTCTTACTCAAACCCTAAAAGTTGCAAGAGAACACTCAGTAGAAATAAAACTTCCCTCCTCTACATGAATTACACCAGTTATAAAAATACTACTCACTTAAAATATGTATTATGTTATAAAATTTCAAGTAAACATTTCTGTACTATGTGAATCCCTGAGTATGGAGCTGTCTTTTCTGTAGATTATTACAGAGTAAAGCTTTTTCATTTGCTTTTATAATTAACAGGTATTCATATTGATTTGTTAATCCTTCACATTTTTAGTTCTAAAGTACCTCTCCTCTAAGTAGCCTTTAAAATTATTGTTTTTACTGATTTCCACTGGAAAGGATTACGCAAAGTATTTTTACAAATGAAACCATAAGTTATCTGCAACGACTACATCTGTACAGTTTTGTTTGAGATACCAATTGTTAATGCCACCGTTGCTATTCTCATCAAAAAAAGAATGAGCATAAGCAAATTGCCAAAACACGACCTCATGCAGACTAATTTAGTATGTTGCTGATTACAACAGGTAATGTACAAAAGGTCCCATTGCACATAAAAGTGAATTTCCCCAATTCAGATCTAATAAGGCATCCACCTTGGTATTTCCTTATTTGGTGTATACATCATAAAATGTGAATTGGCGTCTATATCACAAACCATCTGAACATATCCTCTATTTCTCATTACTAAAATTTAGTTCAAATCGCACACATAAAGATCTATATTTACACTGTACTCAGATATATAACCATGTTCTTCTGAGGCATGGTCTTTATTTCTCCTACAGGAATCATTAAACTCCCCAAGTGAATTCACTAAACTTAACTCCAAAGGCAAGGGGACTGGCAAACTGACAAGGACTATTTCAGAAGCTTCCAGAAGATGCGAAGGCAAAATAAATACCTTATAAGTCATGAGAGAGACTGACAACCATTGAGAACAGAGGCAATTTGAAGCTGATATCATCAGAAGCAGCTGTGAGGCTGGATAAGTACATTTAACATAAAGGCAGAGAGCTAGGGCTTCAATCATAACTCTACACATACTAGGCAGAGACCTGGGTCAAATCTGCTGATTTCTCTGAATCTCAGTATCAGCACCAGTAAAATGGGGATAACTCTTACTTTACTGATCATTAATGAGACAGCACATAATAAATACTCAAGGAAAAGGGTATAAGTAAAAAGATGCAGTTCATTAATCAATACAGTTTAGAAATGTAATACAGACCTAAAAACAATTATACTAAAAACAATTATACTAATGATTTCCTCATTCTTGGGAATATGTTTTAATATTTTCAGACCCTGAGAGTTAGTCTGAAATCCGAGAGAAGTGCAAAATTACCAAGACAGACCTAGGAAGTTCTGATCTGGATTTTGGAGGACAATTTACCGTGGCCAAGAGCCCTAGGTCATTTCTTCACCCCCAGCCCCTCTGAGACATAACACACACGCACACACACATACACACACACACATGCATACACCCATATACACATACATACACAGAATTTCCTACTCTTTTATAAGTCAAACACTGTGATATAGATATTATCTTCAGAGGATACCACCCTCATCATTTTTTAAAATTGTCTTTTCCATGCTTAAACCAAAAAGGAACATGTAATGATTTCATTTAATAATGGTTCTCTCCTTCTTCCTTCCTAGCTTTCCGCTACTCCTTTCCCCCCAGATAGGAGTTTTGGCCAAGTACTTTAATCATTAAACTTTTCACCACCTGGATAAACAAGTAATAATGCAAACGAGTGGTACAGAGAATTTGAAGGCATCCTAATGGGTCTGAAAATGAGACTTGTTGGATCTTCCAAGTCTGTGTTGGTGCTGTAAAAACCTTCCCCATTCCCATCTAGCATGGATTCCATCACCCTTGGAGTTCAGAAAACTGTATACTTGTCCTTATGAAAATTAAAGTCAGATTGTTTTTAGCTAGCTGGGTATGACTACAAGTTCTTTGAGGACAGGAACCATGTCCTATTCGTCTTATTTTTATTTCCAAGTGACCAGAGCAATTTTGTAATGTCATAGAAGGCCTGCAAGTTGTGGGGCAAGGCCTGGGCTAAGGATGCCGAGCACACCTTTACCCTGTCGGCCAGTTGAGACACTGCTCTGAGCTTTGATTTCCTCCCTTGCAAAGTGGGTTAATAGAATTTCTGTATCTCTCAAGATAGCTGAGAATATCAAATAAGACAATGTCCATGAAATTACATTTTAAACTACATAGAACTAAAAAATAAATAAATAAAAACCTTAGTTTGGCCAAGTACATAATAAGAGCCAAACACAAATGTGTAAACTCATCCAATTTTGTGACACACCAGAATTCCCCCTTTTGCAGGGGAGCACAGAAAGTAAAGCAAGCAGTCCGTGATGGTTAATTTTATGTGTCAACTTGGCTACGCTATGGCGTGCAGCTGTTTGATCAAACACCAGCCTAGGTGTTGCTGTGAAGGTATTTTTTAGATGTGATTTACATTTAAATCAGTAGAGGTTGAGTAATGCAGAATGCCTCCATAATGTAGGTGGGCCTCATCCAATCAGTTGAAGGCCTTAAGTGCAAAAACTGAGTCTTCCCTAAGCAGAAGCAATTCTCCTTAAGACTACAACATGGAACCCTACTTGTTGCAATGCAGAATTCAGACTGAAGACTGCAACAGCAACACCTGCCTGCTTCTCCAGCCTGCTAGCCTGCCAGCCTGCCCTGTAGATTTCAAACTTGTCACCACCACAATCTCATAAGCCAATTCCTTAAAATAAATCACTCTTTTTTACATACATATTTGTATAAAATATAAAAAGATATACCATATATATATTTTATATGTTACATATATATATATATATATACACCCCTAATACACTAATACATATGTCTATATATATAACTAATACATAATATATAAATTATATATATATATATCTCACTGACTAATACAGAGTTCATGAGGCAGAGTGAAGTTGGGGGAATTTAGCTTGTAGGTTGGTTTTGAATGGGTACAGGTAAGATAATGGGAGACAGATTTGGGTTTCATTCAATAGTATTTTTTGAGTACCAAATGAGCTAAAACTTGCTGAACACTTCCTAAGTTCCAGGCTTTCCAAGCATTATTTTATGGGAGCCTCAAAACAGGTAAGTAGTATTATATTTCCTATTTTATGCAAAAGGAAACTAAATCACAGAGCTTAAACAATTACTCAAGGTCATGCAAAAATGAGGTGAAAGAAGGAGGTTTGACCATGCACTTGGCTCTAAAGCCACCATGCTGTGTGACCATCTCCTCCTGAGTTCCAGAGCTCCTGTGAGGCAAGACATTTGGGGTAGCCAAACAGATACAACCTGCCCCAATTCCTTAAAACAAATGTCTCTATATATACACATCCTATTGGTTTTGTTAGCTAATACACTCACATGTACATACACTCACATGCATACCTATGCATTTTACACATATGCATGCATATATATGTGTTACAATGCATATACAATAAAATAATATATATAAGGCATACATGGATATATAACACACAAACATATATATGCATGCATATGTGTAACGTACATATATATCTTGCTGTTTCCCTTTCCATACCCTGCTTCTTCTTGGAATGGTCTCTCCCCTTGTCTGCTCAGCATCGCTTGTCCATCCAGGGCAAAGCCACCGCAAACATCACTTCCTCTTCCCTGCCAACTTCTTGCAGTGGCATTCATCACCGCCTCTTCTGGGGGCTTGTTTGCATTGCACCCTATTACAAATATCAGTCCCTTTTTATTCATTTTTGCGTACAAAGCACCCGGCCCCTAGGCCCTGCACACAGCTGGCCCTCCCTGAGTAATTACAAGATAGAAGTGGGTTTAATGCACGGGATGCCAAGTGCAAGCTGCATCCTGACTACTGACGGGGAGGGAGGGTGTGGGGTAAGTACCTGTGCACAGCCCTGGCTGGAGCCAAAGGCAAGATGGCACATCTGTCTTTGAGGGGTGGTCAGGAAGCCCACAGCTAGTTATTTGGTGATTGTCTGGCTGGGACAAAGACCCTGAGGTGTGTGTAGGGCTAAAAGGAGATAAGGAATGAGGGGATGTGGAAGAGGACAGGGTAAAAGGGGGCAAGAGTGTATGGACTGATGGAGGGAGTTGGGGTGAAGAAAGACAGAAGCCATTGGGCCTGAGCTTGTAAAAGGAAGGTCCAGAGTAACGTAGAGCCTGGAAAGTGGCAAAACAAGATGATGATGATGATGACAACAATAATGACCACAATAACAATAATAATAAGCAAGACTGAACTAGAAGGAATGGTAGCAGTTCAGGGATAACACGAACAGACGGGGAATAAACAGAGAAAACCGGCGAAGCTTGTATTGATAGGAAATGAAGTGCCAAAAAGCAGAGAAAAGGAGTGGCAAGTTTTCAAATCAACATGTCTTAACATGGTAGAATTTGCTATTGATTTTATTTTATACTCATCTTTTAGAAAACTTTCTTTGGGAATGATGAGCCCTCATATGATATAATATGATGCTTTTTTTGAAGTTTCCATTAATGTTTTTATGGTTGCCAACATTCATTACGTTGTTTACCATAATTTTCCTTTTAGGAAATATTCCTAGAAAATGTTTCAGAACCTGGTCATGAAAAAAAAAAATTTAATTATCCTAAATTCATATGAAGGAAGAAAGTAAGAACATTCAAGGAAATACCAAAGAGGAAATTCAATTCAATTTTTTTCCACATAACTTTAACAAACCCTAATAAAGAGATGACTTGTAAAATCAATAATCTCACTCTTCCTTGCCTGTAGAATCAAATTGGTTCAAAAAAGCCAAACTTTTTACATTAAGAGCAACTGGAATACTAAAATAATTATTTATAAGTACTAACATGTTTGTCTGAAACTTTAGATTCTAGTGCAGACTAGAAAACACGCTTGACCCAGGGAGGAAGCCAGTGAAACACTGCGGGTTTGGCATCTCAAGTCGAGCCCAATCCCTTGGCTATTTGAGTTCATTTATTCTTGGCAAAATGGAATTTCCTGTCCCTAAGAAGAAAGATTTTTAAAGTCTCATAAAAATTATTCCAACATTCTCTTGGACTTCAAAAGGCTCTTACAAAACATTTTTATTAGTTAAATTTATAGAATATGGTGCATAAGGATTGCATTTTCTTATATCTTAAATAAGTAACAATTAGGGTGAAACCAATGGGATGTAGAGTTTGGAGATGCTTGGCAAAGAAGAAATCCTCAGAGGACCACTTTACCATGAGTTACAGGAAAACACATAATCTACAAGGAGGGAACTTGTTCCCTCTCTAGGAACTCTAGAATTGGGGGGGCAGCTCCATTTTTCTTCAGATTATCAAAGCCCGAAGGTTGTTACCAAGGGAGGAATTCTTATATTAAGGGCCACCAATACTTTCAAAAGTGAAAGCAAAAATGCCTGTGTATCAGCCCTTTTGTTCATTAAGATGGCCAGTTTCCACTACCTCTTCTTAGAGGAACCAGCCTCCTAATCCCCTTTTTAAGGGGATTTACAAAATGTACATTTACAAAAATGTACGTTTACAAAAATGTAAAATTCTTTGAGTAATGACTCTCATCGAGCCTATTCCAATACCAGTGGCAAAAAGAACCCAATAGCCACTATTGTTTTCATCTTACTCAGCGGGTCACATCTTCAAGAGATGGAAAGTTGCCTGCTCCAGTAAAAGGTGAACACCAGCAAGAGGAGACCAGGAGCAGACAGGGAAGCCCAAGAAGGTTGTGAGCCTTTCCAAGCTCACATACTGGGCAATCTCCAGTCTCAGAGAGAGGAGAAAGATTGCTGCTCAACCTTTCCAGATGGCCAATCAGGCAGATTATTAATTTTATGTTTAGAGTAGTGGGTTAGGTTCAAAGTCTTGGAATTTAGTTCGCCATGTTTATTTAACACAACAGATCTTTGTTATCTAAGCATGGATTATGTAACTTTTGTAGTTGCCATATTGCTTAGGAGAGCAAAAAGTCCTCGTAACATTAAATATTTGCTTATAATCTGACCACTAATAAAACTGAGTCCCCACTGCAACAGCCCTCCTGGCTGAGCCCATCCAACACATAAAGTCAAGTCTTTGTTCATGATTTTATTCCCCCCTGGCAGTCTGCTGTTGTAAATGGTGAACAAAACAGTGCTAAAATACTGAAAATTGGTTGCAAAGGGAAATGCAAGTCTTGCAAAACATGCAGGTTTTCACGGAGCCAGTAAGAGTAACTGTGGAGATCCACACGAACTGCAGGCAAAGCAATTTCTCATTCTGCCTTGGAAGGTGGCTGAACAGACAGCCAGCAGAGCGGGACTGCCTGTGGCCACAGGGTAATCAGGGAGCTGGTGTGTGAGCACGGCAGGTGGCTGAGGCTGAGAGAGATGTTGGAAGGAGAAGTCAGAGATGATGGGCTAGAGGAAAACACTCAGGATGGGTCAGGCTCATCCTGTGGGCCTCAGAAAACAAGGGGAATGCCAGGAATAGTAGGAACAGTGACAAATGATGAAAGGATCCCACGTAAGTGGTTCTCACTGAAAAGTTTTAATAGTTCAAGTATTAAATAATAATAGTAATTACTGCTATTAAATTATAATTAAATAATAAAAACTGCTTTTGGTATTATGGTTAATTATAATGATTCGATCTATAAAATTTCATGATCAAAATCAGAGTCAAAAGTTAAAACGGGGCTTTCCTGGTGGCGCAGTGGTTGAGAGTCCGCCTGCCGATGCAGGGGACACGGGTTCGTGCCCCGGTCCGGGAAGATCCCACTTGCCGCGGAGCGGATGGGCCCGTGAGCCATGGCCGCTGAGCCTGCGTGTCCGGAGCCTGTGCTCCGCAACGGGAGAGGCCACAACAGTGAGAGGCCCACGTACCACAAAAAAAAAAAAAAAAAGGTTAAAACGTATAAAAAGGAAGTTGTAATACAACAGGATGAAACAAGATATATGTTTGTCAATATTTCATTAAGGGTTGTATACGTATAATCAGTGTACATATGTATATACACACACATGTATTTTGCTGCTACTTTAGCTTATAAATATACTAGTATATGTGTGTGTGTGTGTGTGTATATATATATATATATATATATATATATATAATATACATGCCTGAATAAGTAGGAAAGAAGTGTGGAAAAAAATAATTGGGAGTGAACTGAGCTAATACAGAAATAGAAGGAACTCTACCCAGAACAGGAAGGGCTGATTAGCATCCTGGGGATCCACTGTTTACCACTTGATGGTCACACGAAATAACCAAATAGAAGGAAGTTTCAACAGTGTACTGCAAAATGATAAAACAGAAAGATGGTCCAGAGAAAAGGGCTCACAAAGCAGAATGACTTCCTCACCCCCTAGGAGCTAACACTTTTGGATCACCCACAGATAATTATAAAATTCTAAGAAGGATGCTAATAGACTAGGTCAGTGAGTCTTAAGGGCAGGATAATGGTTAGTACTCTACCTTGTTTGTGTTTAGTCTGTTTTTAATGGTTTTCAGTCTTTTAAAAAGAAGTTGATCTGTTAAACTTGTATTTTAATTAATTGTTTAGAGTGTTTGATTATGTGTACAATTATGATTTAAATCTTGGATGAAATTTATTTTTAAAATAAATTTTGTAAGTAGTATATGAATATTTAATACACCTGTTTACTTTTTAGAATGCTAATCGTTTGATATCTAGATAGTTAAAATCAGTAAATAAAGTACTACACAAAGAGATTTTGTATACCTTTCCACGCTCAAAGAGCCCTTTGACGGAGAGGAATCTATCTACTCTCGGTTCACTCTAAAACAAAGTAGAATTGCAATATTTACTTGCATTATAGTAAATATAACTTATTCTGATAAATTTAATTCCCTTCTTGAAGATAAAGTCATGTAGATTAGCTTGAACCTCTTGTACACCAGAGTTTACAAGCAGATTAACCTGGAATTAATCTTCACACTGATTCTATTTCCAATACCTCCAAATCAATACCTATTAGAGCAACAAATAGAGAAAAACATAGTAAAGTTAGTTTTGCTTTTTGAGGAGGAGGTAGAGGTGAGCAAACTTGTCAAAATGTCTACATGAAACGGATACTGCTTGAAAAAGTAACTGAGGCCTCTTGAGCCTAAGGAAGGGCTATAATGAAAGTCTGTAATAAATGCAGCAGTAGAGCAGGAAGATACCCTCAGAAACATCACTGTGGCCCAGCCTCTGTTCAAGGGGCCGGCCCGCTAGACCCATGTTCAGGAAACTGGGGCTGCTGCTCTGGAATTTTCAGTGAGTTACTTTATTTGCTTTTGCTTCAGTTTACAGAAGATAAATTAGCAACAAAAGCTCCTTGTTATATCATGAGGATAAAATAAAGAGTGTGGAATTCCTCTTTTAAAAGTATCAAATGCTGTAAAACATAAAGTGTTTTACATAAGGACTTCATAAGGACTTCCCTGGTGGTGCAGTGGTTAAGAATCCACCTGCCAATGCAGGGGACACGGGTTCAAGCACTGGTCCCGGAAGATCCCACATGCCACAGAGCAACTAAGCCTGCGAGCCACAACTACTGAGCCCGCATGACAAAACTACTGAAGCCCGTGTGCCTAGAGCCCATGCTCCGCAACAAGAGAAGCCACCGCAGTGAGAAGCCCACGCACCGCAATGAAGAGCAGCCCTCGCTCGCCACAACTAGAGAAAGCCCACGCAGCGATGAAGATCCAATGTAGCCCAAAAAATTTTTTAAAATAAAAATAAATAAATTTTAAAAATTGAAGGAAAAAAAACCAGTAAGATGGTTAGAAGCTGTAGTAGTGGAGGTGAGGTTATGAGGGGGGAAAGAGATAAAGAAAACTCCTGAGATGACATAAGCATTTCAAAGGCCATAAAGTGATGTGTGAGTGAAGATTGGTTGGTGAAAAATCCTACATAGTGGCTTAAAACAGTAACAATTTGGGGAGAGTTAGGGGAGCAAACTGGGAGTTTCGCCCCAATGTTTGCCTGACTGGGTGTACGTGAGTACCTGCTGCCAGTCAGGACAGCCTTGCACCTGCCCTCACCTGGCCCTAGATGGTAGCTCCCTGTCAGATCCACATACATCTCTGATCTGGATCTTAGCTCTCCAGTCTGGACCTTCACCTTGAACCCTAACTCTGTAGGAAGTTCTTGACGTTGAAGGAGGTTCCCTCCATCTTTTCAATTATCCCAAGCACTTTGCCGTACCTTTCAGCAGTTTAAAAAATCTAGAACTCCACTGGGTAAAACGTCGGAAGCAGGATATTCACAGGCACAGAGTGTGACCGCATGGTGTGCTCATTCATCCCCGCTGGGGAAGGAACCCATACGTGGAGAGCCTGGCGGACACCGCTGTGATGGTTAATTCTCTGCGACAACTTGATTGGACCTCAGGGTGCTCAGATACTTGGTCAGACATTATTCTGGGTGTGTCTGTGATGGTGTTTTGGGATGAGATGAATATTTGAATTGGTAGACTGAGTAAAGAAGATTGCTCTCTTTAACAGGGTGGCCCTCATCCAATGAAGGCCTGACGAGGACAAAAGGGCTGACCTTCCCTAGGTAGGGGCCACTCCACCTGTCCAACTGCTGAGCTGGGACATTCGTCTTTTCCTGCCTTGGGACTTGATTTAGAAAATTGGTTCATCTTGGACCTCAAGCCTGCTAGACTCCCAACTGGAACTTATTTCATTGGCTCTCCTGGTTCTCAGGCCTTCAGACTCAGAGTGGAATGACACTAGCTCACTAGCTGTCCTGGGTCTCCAGCTGCTGACTGCATGTCTTGGGACTTCTCAGCCTCTGTAACTGCTTTAGCCAATTATATATATATATATATATATATATATATATATATATATATATATGTGTATATATATATATATATCCTATTTATATATCTCTCTCTCCTATTTATGTGTGTGTATATATATCTCCTATCGGTTCTGTTTCTCTGGAGAACCCCAACTGATATAACGACCTAATCAAAGGGTTAACTTGGCCTCACCAGCCATGGCACAAACTGGCACTGTGGCCTTCAGATCTGGGGCAATGGGAAGCATGTAACATCACCCACATAATTATTCTCTCCGAAAATGCTTAACCTGAATCTAATCAGAAGGAATTCTATAAAACAATTGGCCTGGGTGCTTCAAAAATGGCAACGCTAGTAAGACAAAAAGAGGGAAGGGAAATGATGATGGAGGTTAGGAGACAAGGGAGCCAAATGCAAACATGACCTTTGATTGGACACAGAGCCAAAAACAAAAGCTACAAAAAACATTATTGGGACAATGGGAGAAATTATAACTTGGACTGTATATAGGATAATATTACTGGATCACTTAAATTTATTGGCGATGATGTTGATATTACAGTTACTTAGGGGTGAAAAGAGAGAAGAGATAAAGCAAACAAGGCAAAAATATAGCAGTTGAGGGACTTCCCTGGTGGTCCAGTGGTAGAGAATCTGCCTTCCGCAGGGGACGTGGTTCGATCCCAGGTCGGGGAACTAAGATTCCACATGCCGCGAGGCAACTAAGCCCGTGCACCACAACTACCGAGCTTGCACACCTCAACTAGACAGCCCATGCGCCCTGCAGCCTGCACGTCACAACTAGGGAGAAAGCCCGCACGCCACAGCGAAGAGCCCGCACGATGCAACGGAAGATCCTGCATGCCTCAATTAAGACCCGATGCAGCCAAAAAAAATAAAGAAAAAAAATATATAGCAGTTGATGCCACCATGCATGAAACTAGATGAAGAGTGTATGTGTTGTGCTATTCTTTCAAATTTTCTGTTAGAAATATATTTTTTAATATAATTTGGGTGAAATACATATGCACACCAGAACTGAAATACCCAGACGTGGTCAACCCTGATGTGCTGCTGCATGAGGTGCAGGTCCCACTTATGAAGTATTCTTGCAAAAAAGGGGAAAAGGGGAAAAAAAGAACCTGAATGTAACAAAGCTTCTAGAACTCACATCCCTTCACTGTAATCACAGTGGAGCGTGGGACAAACTGCATGACACCATAAGGAAGGAAGCAGAGACAAATCTAGAATGGGGGACGTTCATTCTTCAGGACACCTGGCCTGTTTTTTAAAAATAAGTCGATGGGGGAGGGGGAGGATGTTGGGGGAGGGGGAGAGAGGATTGCCTAGACTAAAAGAGACTTAAGAGACATAACAGTCAAGTGTAATGTTTAGACCTTGTTTGAATCCAGATTTGAATAAACCAGCAGTAGAAAAGATGGTTTTGAAACATTTGAGGAAATTTAATGATGGACCGAATTTTGGATGATACCCAGGAATTACTGTTTATTGTATTAGGTATGATAATGGCATTGTGGTAAGAAAAGCTCCCTATTTTTAAGGAATTCCTAATAATGTATTAAGAGTGAAATGTCTGGGATTTGTGGTGCTGCTAATGTTGGTAAACTGGGTGATGGATATGTTGGGGTTCACTGCAAACTCTGTGCATGTTCGAAATTTTTCATGATAAAAATTGAATACATGATATATTAAACATGTATGCAACATAGCCCTTAATCAGTCTTTTTTTTTTGCTTTATCAGAGTTTATTTTTTTATCTTGACCTAGAAGCACCAATACAATGTGTTGTTAGTGAATATTTAATGCTCTATACCTAGAAAAATGTAGTTATTTTAAGAGATTAGTAGAAGGAGGGACTAGTGGTAATCTCCTGAAGCCAGGGAGGGTCCTTTTGAGACTTGAAGTGGCAGCAGCTCAGGTACAAAGGAAGAGAATGAGGCAGCTGTTGGCACATGGACAAGACATAAGTTACTGCTTCTCCTTTTCTAGTGTGAATTAAGTAAATTACAAACATGAGTCATAAATTTTATATCGTCTTGACTTTAGGGTACTGGTGGAGCGTGTTTCTAAGCAAAACTGATTGATTTAAGTTCAGCTGGAGTTACTGTTGGCAGAAACGCAGCTGACTTCCTTCTCTAATCCATTTCTGAAATGTGCTCCAAATACTCGTCCCACAAAGAATATAAGAGGAGCTTTAAAATGTTTGTTTCAGCATCTTGAGGACAAGTTTTCTCTGAGAAAGGAAACAGTATGCCATGGAAAGTGCACCCAACTGAATTAGAAGTCGTTCTCTACTAACTAGTTATGTTACTTTAGACAAATCCCTCACTCTCTACAACTCTCTCCGGGCATCTTTTTTGGTTTTGTGTTTAGTAAAACGGGCCGGTAGATGAATTGTACAATCCCTTCCTATTCAGACTCCCTGAAAGAGCTCTCCTGGGCCAAATATTCACCCTTACATACCCAGCGTCCAGCCCACTTCTTAACATAGAAGGAATTCAATTTGTATTTAATAAAGGGAAAAAAAACATATACCAAACAACGGGTTGAACTTGAGCACAACTTCAAAAACCTACTGATCCGGAGAGTTCTTGGTATTTGTCTGTTTCTTTGCCCTGTATCTTTTCTGGTTAAATAGCGTTTCCCCCAAAAGAGACTCCAGAAGTGAGGCTGGTTTATATCACATTTGACCACTAGATGTCAGCACAAACCTACCACAGAATCATTCCTAAGGCAGCCAGAGCCCTCAGACCAGCCGCTCCAACAGAGCGTGCACAATTAACACGTTATGAATAATTACGGCTGCCCTGGCTGGTGTCTTTGCCTACGCCTCTTCCCTTTGGCCTTGATTATAAGGAACCTATAATCACTGTTGATGGGAACAAAACTGTTCTGTTGTTTCAGCCCTAGGATACGGATCCTGCCTTTATTAGCATCTTTGAGATTTCGTTCATCTTGGACTTTTCCCACTGATTTTGATTTTTTTAAGCTACTACATTAAAATATTATTTGTCTTGATTACTGAGGTTTTTGGTGCCCCAGGTGAGCGCCTCGTCTCACTCTCCTCACCTTAGTCCTGAAGAATAAGATTGTTTCTAGAAGCCTACAAAATAATTGTACAAAGACACCAGGAATGAGCAGCATGGGAGACACCGGAAGCATTAGTGCACATCAGAGACCTCAGCCCCACGAAGCGGGAGCTCAGTAACACACATGGTTTCTGAAAGAACAAGGAAAAGGGTACTCAAGTAATGAATGCATGCATGAAAGATGAGACGGTCCTTTGTTTACCCCCCTACCTGTTTTATCTTCCCTCCTTCAAGGTCTTTTTACTCGCTGGCCTCCCCCTCCCCTGCTCCCCCTCCCCCTCCCCCCCTCTCCCCCTCCCCCCCCTCCCCCCTTCCTCTCCTTCCCCCTCTTCCTCAACCACCTCCCGCTGGAACTCCATCTGCTTCACTGGGCACTGCATTCTGAGCTACCTCTCACCCTCTTTTAAAAAGTCTCCCTTCTAATTCTCTCCCAGTTGCCTTCTCTCACACAGAGAAGTTTCCCTTAGTTCTCTCTGTCTTACTTAGAGCCCAGAGGCACCAAGAAGATGGGATGGCACGGAAGAGAGAAAGGGGAGAAATTCAGAGAATGGAAAACTGAGAGCGGAGTCCAAGTCTCTCCACTTAGATTACAAGCTCCTCCCAGCACAGCCTGTGACTGGACTTGGCACCGTGCCTTGCACAGAACAGGTACACAACAAACATCAGTTGGTGTGCATGATTATTCATGTTAATTAGCAGAGTGCTCTTAAAAATGAAAAGTCATAAAATGAAATAATTTTCAATAATGCCCTATGAAGGACTGTTTCAAGGGCTTAACCAAATGACAACGCCCATTAGTACTGTAGTTGATGCCCTTTTTGCCTCTCCCCCACCTCAACTCTTGAAAAGCATGGTCAAGAGTAAGCAGATCCCAGCCTCCCCAGGGACTTTCCCTGAGGCCCAGGCAACGTCCAGCCGTGGGCACTGCCACCTTCTTTTTTCTTGTGCTGGTAAAGCATCTCCTGTGGTTGAGGTGCGGGACAGTGGTCTGCATTGTCCACTGATGCAACCTGTGCCTGCTACCTTGGCTCTGCCCTTCCAGATTCACTCTGTGCACTTCTCTCCTGCTGTCTGAACTGGGAGCTCCATCACCATGACTCGGCAGCCCTCTGCATTCTGGCTGGGGGGTAACCAGTGGGGAACTGTGGTATAAGGGGGAGACCATGTCCCTTTTCCCCCTCCCTGCAAGGTTATCTGCAGATGACTCTCTCCAGAAAGAAGGTTACTCCTGCTCAAAGAGCACAGTCTATAGATCTCCACCCCCCTCCACACCTGGAGTTGGTACAGCTCTGCCACTAGCAGATGCAGGCAAGCGGGACCCCAGACCAGCCTTTATTGAACTCCCCACCTACAGAACATACTATGAACTCAGACCCAAAATTCCCCACCCAAATAGACCCAAGCCAGCTGTCAAGGTCTACGCAGGTCTCAGCCCCAGTTCTGTCTCAGGGTAACTGGGGGACTGTGACCCTGGTGTGCCCATCCTTAGACCCCAGATGGCTAACAGGCAGGTTTCTGTGAAACTGTGAACAGAGCTTGGACACATGGCGAGGGTGTCTGTACATGAGCTGGCAAAGGTATTTGCTGTGTGCACAGAGTTGGGGGAAGGATGAAGAGGGGGAGGGGACACAGGCTGGCTGTCCCTCCCCACCATGTTCTGGCACCATGGTCTGTAACTGAGAAGAACGTGATAAATCTCTATGCAGACCTGGCCTTCCAGCTCTTTAGACAAGTACCACATTAGTGAAGTAGGAAGACGGAACAAATTTTATTCAATGGTGTGTTAGCTTAAGTTGTAACTTTGGAATATTCTCAACTGTGACCTGCAGACCTCCATTTGTACTCTGCCCAAGGTGCTGCAGCTGTCAGGGGAGAACTGATTGTTGGCTCCAGCTACTAGGCTGGCCTCTGTAGGCCACCTTCACTCACAGCTCTGGAAACAGCTACTGGTATGAGAACTCTCCTTGAATGATCTCTGTTGGATGGTTCCATGTTTTCTGTGGTGCCTTGACTGAGGCACAAAAGCCTAATAGTACCTGGCATATACACTGTCAACTTTAAAGAAAACGTTGACTTGAATTGAATGAGTGGGACATATAAAGAAACAAATCCACATACAAAACTAAGACAACCAAAACTCACCAAGGGCAACTCAAATCAGCCAAACCAGGGTGGGTGAGGTCAAGGTAATACTCTTAGGGACACGTGTTCCTGGAAGACACAGGCATGCCAAGGGCATGAAGGAGAGATGTCCAGCCCCTTGGATGGGCAACAGAACAGCCCCACTGGGCCACTGCACTTGAGGCATCTTGGGCCACAAAGGTTGCATCTGGCTTCTCTTCTCCAAAGGTTATTAAAGTTCAGTGTTGAAGGATCTCATTCAGATTTGATGGATAAATCAAAATCTTTACAGACAAGCAAAAACTAAGAGAATTCAGCACCACCAAACAAGCTTTACAACAAATGCTAAAGGAACTTCTCTAGGCAGAAAACACAAGAGAAGGAAAAGACCTACAATAACAAACCCAAAACAATTAAGAAAATGGTTGTAGGAACATACATATCGATAATTACCTTAAATGTAAATGGATTAAATGCTCCAACCAAAAGACACAGATTGGCTGAATGGATACAAAAACAAGTCCCATACATATGCTGTCTACAAGAGACCACCTCAGACATACTGAAAGCGTGGGGATGGAAAAAGATATTCCATACAAATGGAAATCAAAAGAAAGCTGGAGTAGCAATTCTCATATCAGACAAAATAGACTTTAAAATAAAGACTATTACAGAGACAAAGAAGGACACTACGTAATGATCAAGGGATCAATCCAAGAAGATATAACAATTGTAAATATTTATGCACCCAATATAGGAGCACCTCAATACACAAGGCAAATACTAACAGACATAAAAGGGGAAACTGACAGTAACACAATCATAGTAGGGGATTTTAACACCCCACTTTCACCAATGGACAGATCATCCAAAATGGTAATAAATAAGGAAACACAAACTTTAAATGACATATTAAACAAGACGGATGGACCTAATCGATATTTATAGGACATTCGATCCAAAAACAACAGAATACACTTTCTTCTCAAGTGCTCACGGAACATTCTCTAGGATAGATCATATCTTGGGTCACAAATCAAGCCTTGATAAATTTAAGAAAATCAAAATCATATCAAGTATCTTTCCCTACCACAGTGCTATGTGACTAGATATCAATTACAGGAAAAATATCTGTAAAAAATACAAACACATGGAGGCTAAACAATACACTACAAAATAACCAAGAGATCACTGAAGAAATCAAAGAGGAAACCAAAATATACTAGAAACAAATGAAAAGGAAAACACGATGACACAAAACCTATGGGATGCAGCAAAAGCAGTTCTAAGAGGGAAGTTTATAGCAATAAAATCCTACCTCAATAAACAAGATACATCTCAAATAAACAACCTAACCTTACACCTAAAGCAATCAGAGAAAGAAGAACAAAAAAACCCCAAAGTTAGCAGAAGGAAAGAAATCATAAAGATCAGATTAGAAATAAATGAAAAAGTAATGAAGGAAACAATAGCAAATATCAATAAAGCTAAAATCTGGTTGTTTGAGAAGATAAAAAAAAATTGATAAACCATTAGCCAGACTCATCAAGAAAAAAAGGGAGAAGACTCAAATCAATAGAATTAGAAATGAAAAATGAGAGGTAACACCTGACACTGCAGAAGTACAAAGGATCATGAGAGATTACTACAAGCAACTCTGTGCCAATAAAATGGACAACCTAGAAGAAATGGACAAATTCTTTGAAAAGCACAACCTTCCCAGACTGAACCAGGAAGAAAAAGACACTACAAACAGACCAATAACAAGTACTGAAATTGAGACTGTGATTAAAAATCTTCCAACAAACAAAAGCCCAGGACCAGATGGCTTCACAGATGAATTCTATCAAACATTTAGAGAAGAGCTAACACCTATGATTCTCAAACTCTTCCAAAATATACCAAAGGGAGAAACACTCCCAAACTCATTCTACAAGGTCACCATCACCCTGATACCAAAACCAGACAAAGATGTCACAAAGAAAGAAAACTACAAGCCAATATCACTGATGAACACAGACACAAAAATCCTCAACAAAATACTAGCAAACAGAATCCAACAGCACATTAAAAGGATCATACACCATGATCAAATGGGGTTTATCCCAGGAACGCAAGGATTCCTCAATATATGCAAATCAATCAATGTGATAAACCATATGAACAAACTGAAGGAGAAAAACCATATGATCATCTCAATAGAGGCGGGAAAAGCTTTTGACAAAATTCAACACCCATTTATGATAAAAACCCTCCAGAACGTAGGCATAGAGGGAACTTACCACAACGTAATAAAGGCCACACAAGACAAACCCACAGCCAACAGCATTCTCGATGGTGAAAAACTGAAACCATTTCCACTAAGATCAGGAACAAGACAAGGTTGCCCACTCTCACCACTCTTATTCAACATAGTTTTGGAAGTTTTAGCCACAGCAATCAGAGAAGAAAAAGAAATAAAAGGAATCCAAATTGTAAAAGAAGAAGTAAAGCTGTGACTGTTTGTAGATGACATGATACTATACATAGAGAATCCTAAAGACTCTACCAGAAAACTACTAGAGCTAATCAATGAATTTGGTAAAGTAGCAGGATACAAAATTAATGCGCAGAAATCTCTTGCATTCCTATACACTAATGCTGAAAATTCTGAAAGAGAAATTACGGAAACACTCCTATTTACCATTGCAACAAAAAGAATAAAATACCTTGGAATAAACCTACCTAAGGAAACGAAAGACCTGTATGCAGAAAACTATAAGACACTGATGAAAGAAATTAAAGATGATACAAACAGATGGAGAGATATACCATGTTCTTGGATTGGAAGAATCAACACTGTGAAAATGACTATACTACCCAAAGCAATCTACACATTCAATGCAATCCCTATCAAACTACCAATGGCATTTTTCACAGAACTAGAACAAAAAAATTTTCACAGTTTGTATGGAAACACAAAAGATCCCGAATAGCCAAAGCAATCTTGAGAAAGACAAACAGAGCTGGAAGAATCAGGCTCCTGGACTTCAGAATATACTACAAAGCTACAGTAATCAAGACAGTACGGTACTGGCATAAAAACAGAAATATAGATCATTGGAACAGGATAGAAAGCCCAGAGATAAACCCATGCAGCTACTGTCACCTTATTTTTGATAAAGGAGGCAAGAATATACAATGGAGAAAAGACAGCCTCTTCAGTAAGTGGTGCTGGGAAAACTGGATAGCTACATGTAAAAGAATGAAGTTAGAACACTCCCTAACACCATACATAAAAATAAACTCAAAGTGCATTAAAGACCTAAACGTAAGACCAGACACCCCAATCCAAAATTGGGCAGAAGACCTAAATAGACATTTCTCTAAAGAAGATATACAGATTGCCAACAAACACATGAAAGGATGCTCAACATCACTAATCATTAGAGAAATGCAAATCAAAACTACAATGAGGTATCAACTCACACCAGTCAGAATGGCCATCATCAAAAAATCTACAAACAATAAATGCTGGAGAGGGTGTGGAGAAAAGGGAACCCTCTTGCACTGTTGATGGGAATGTAAATTGATACAGCCACTAGGGAGAACAGTATGGAGCTGCCTTAAAAAACTAAAAATACAACTACCATATGACCCAGCAATCCCACTACTGGGCATATACCCTGAGAAAACCATAATTCAAAAAGAGTCATGTACCACAATGTTCATTGCAGCTCTCTTTACAATAGCCAGGACAAGGAAGCAACCTAAGTGTCCACTGACAGATGAATGGATAAAGAAGATGTGGCACATATATACATTGGAATATTAGCCATAAAAAATGAAATTGAGTTATTTGTTTGAGGTTGATGAACCTAGTGTCTGTCATACAGAGTGAAGTGAGAAAGAGAAAAACAAATACCATATGTTAATGCATATATATGGAATCTAAAAAAAAAAAATGATTCTGAAGAACCTAGTGGCAGGACAGGAATAAAGACACAGATGTAGAGAATGGACTTGAGGACATGGGGAGGGGGAAGGGGAAGCTGGGATGAAGTGAGAGAGTGGCATAGACATATATACACCACCAAATGTAAAATAGATAGCTAGTGGGAAGCAGCCACATAGCATAGGGAGATAAGCTCGGTGCTTTGTGACCACCTAGAGGGGTGGGATAGGGAGGGTGGGAGGGAGACGCAAGAGGGAGGAGACGTGGGGATATATGTATATGTATAGCTGACTCACTTTGTTATAAAGCAGAAACTAACACACCATTTTAAGAAATTATACTCCAATAAAAATGTTTTAAAAAATTCAATTTTGAAATGTTTATGTAATAACATCCCCAAAATGATATGAAAGTTGTGATGGAACTGTCATTTTTCAAGTGTGATGATCTTGCCTGTATTCCTCTGAGCTGTCCTGGTTCCTGGGCCTTTCTAGAAACTTCCATAGATATATCCCTGGTTTGCAATGACTATGGTCCCATCAACGACATTCTATGTATTGCTCTCTCCCAGTTTCGCTTATGTATTCATTTCAAAATATTTATTGAGAGCTAGCAGGTGCCACACACTATTAGGAGCTGGAGAACAATGTTGAGATAGTGAGATCTCTGCCTTCATGGAGATGAATTTCTGGATAATCAAGATAACATTCAGATAAATATCCATTTGTTCAACTCATATTTACTGAGTACCTTCAATGATCCAGACACTATGCTAGGCGCTAAGGATACAACCCTAAACAAAACACACACACACACACACACACACACACACACACACAACTTCTCTAAAGGGCTTACATACTGGGAAGGGAGATAGACAATAAACAAAGCTAAAAAGTAAAGTATATAGTACGTGATTTGCACTGGGTTCCCTAGAACACAGAACAGAATGGAAGCAAAAGCTTAGGGCTGACACTTTCTTTGAGAGTTAAATCCAGATAAGCAAGAATGAGAGAAAAGAGGATGAGGCAGGGAAAGAAGAAAAACAACTACAAGGGGATGGGTTACCAAGGTGGCTCTAGCTTCACAGAAAGCACAGCCAATTACTCAGTCTTATGCAAAGCCTTGTGAATTAGTGTGTCTCAGAACAATTCATCTAAAGGAAGAAGTATGGCAGATTTAAATCAGCCACAACTTGAACGTAAATTCATGTGGGCACTATGGAATACAGTGTGGACATTCCTCAAAACACTGAAATTAGAAGTACAATATGATCCAGCAATTCCACTCCCAGGTATATATCCGAAGGAAATGAAAACACTAATTAAAAAAATACATACATCCCGCTCTTCATAGCAGCACTATTTACAATAGGCAAGACATGGAAGCAACCTAAGTGCCCATCAACGAATGAGTAGATAAAGAGGATGTGGTATATATCTACACGCAATGGAATATTACTCAGCCATAAAAAGAATGAAATTCTGTCATTTGCAATGACATGGATGTACCTAGAAAGTATTATGCTTAGTAAAATAAGTCAGAGAGAGGAAGACAAATACTGTATGTTGTCACCTATATGTGGAATCTAAAAGATAAAACAAATGAATGTGTATAACAAAACAGAAATAGACTCACAGCTATAGAGAACAAACTAGTGGTTACCAGTGGGGAGAGGGACGGGAGGGAGGAAGGTGGGGGTAGGGGATTAAGAGGTATAAACTACTATGCATAAAATAAATAAGGGACAAAGATACATTGCACAGCACAGAGAAATATAGCCATTGTTTTGTAATAACTTTAAATGAAGTATAATCTACAAAAATATTGAATCACTATGTTATATACCTGAAACTAATATAATATTATAAATCAACTATTCTTCAATAAAAAAAAATAGCCACAACTTCTCTGATATTCCTTCCACTGAGAGCCAGAGTCCCTTCTCCTGAATCTGGATGGGCCTTTGACTCTTTGACCAAGAGAATATAGTGGAAGTGACCCTGTACAAGTTTCCAGGCCTAGGCCTTAAGTGATTGGAGACTTCTACTTCCTGGCCCTTGGAATGCTTGCTCTTTTTTTTTTTTTAACCATCTTTATTGGAGCATAATTGCTTTACAATGGTGTGTTAGTTTCTGCTTTATAACAAAGTGAATCAGGTATACATATACATATGTTCCCATATCTCTTCCCTCTTGCGTCTCCCTCCCTCCCACCCTCCCTATCCCACCCCTCTAGCTGGTCACAAACCACCTAGCTGATCTCCGTGTGCTATGTGGCTACTTCCCACTAGCTATGTATTTTACGTTTGGTACTGTATATATGTCCATGCCACTCTCTCACTTTGTCACAGCTTACCCTTCCCCTTCCCCATATCCTCAAGTCCATGCTCTAGTAGGTCTGTGTCTTTATTCCTGTCTTACCCCTAGGTTCTTCATGACCTTTTTTTTTCTTAGATTCCATATATATGTGTTAGCATACAGTATTTGTTTTTCTCTTTCTGACTTAGTTCACTCTGTATGACAGACTCTAGGTCCATCCACCTCACTATGTACCACAATGTTCATTGCAGCTCTATTTACAATAGCCAGGACATGGAAGCAACCTAAGTGCCCATCAACAGATGAATGGATGAAGAAGATGTGGCACATATATACAACGGAATATTATCAGCCATAAAAAGAAACGAAATTGAATGCTTGCTCTTTTAACCCAGTGACCTCGCTATGGGAAACTCGAGCAGTCCTGTGGAGAGTCCCCACATGGACAGGAACGGAGCCTCCCAGCCAAGAGCCAGCACCAACCCGCCAGCCACGTGAGCAAACAGTATTGAACCTGGATCCTCCAGCCCCAGTGAAGCAGAGATAGGTCATTCCCAATAACCCCTGGCCAAACTAAGGATTCAAGAGCAAAATAAATGATTGTTACTTTAAGCCCTAATGTAGTTTGTTACTCAGTGATATGTAAACAAAACAGAACGGGAGAAAAATTTAACCACAGGCTCTTGTGATGTATTAGAGAGACTTTGCCCCATGAACTGTCAACCCTACTGCCTTACAGTTTGTGCCCTCCAGCCTCTCCAGGCAGTTGCCGGAGAGGCAGGATCCCAAGACACAACCAGCAGCCTCTGTAGCATGTGAGCCCCGCATAGGGTGAGCCACAGGGCTGTCCACCTGCCCTGCTGCAGCCTGAGCCTCAACCTGGCTGGGCGAGATAGTGTCTGGTAAGTGCCGCACAGATCTCCTGAGAAGTCTCCATCCTCAGCAGCCACAAAAACATCAGAGGTACAACAGTGCAAGACATGGGGTAAAGCTCTCTCTGGTTGTGCCTGAGTTGGGCATGAGGGCCCCACAGCAGCCATCTCAGAGGGCCCAGCTGCCCAGGGCAGTGACCCCACTGTGCCACCCTGCCAGGTGGTGGCAGAGCTCGATGAGTCTGCTGTCTAGCAAGATCAAGTCCTCCCCTCTACGACCCTCAGGATGTGGTAGTGCCAGGTGAACTTCCTGGACAGTCACCAGCACCGAGCAGGAAAGCAGAGGCTAATGAATCCAGGAGGGTGTAGCAGCTGGGTCCAGAGGTGTAGCTGGAAAGTGTCCGGTGTTATGCATACTCATGAATTATGAATATGGTAGAATAAACAGCAAGGGGCCTAGGGAATGCAATGTGAGGGCGGGGTGATGGAGATTTGCAATTTTAATAGAGCAGTCAGGCGAGACCCGCTGAGAAGGGTTAGAACATTTGAACAAGTGCTTGAAAATATTAGGGAGTCCGATGACCTGCCCCAGACTAGAAAGGGTGTAAGTGATGACAGGGGTCAGACCTCAGGAAGATTTTGGAGGCAAAGCCAGTAGGATTTGCGGGGGCACAGCAGTGGGTTATGGGGGAAGGCTCCAAAGATTCTGGCCTAAAACACTGAAAGGACGGAGCTGCCATGAACCACGACAAGTGAAAGTGCGGGAGGAGCAGGGTGGAGGGGTGGATCAGAAGGTCAACTTTTGGACATCCGAGTGGAGGCGTCAGGTTGGCACTTGTACATACGATCTGTCCTGGGGAGAGGTCCTTGCTAGAGGTATAAGGACCTGTTCAGGAAATAAATGGTCCTTAAAGCCACAAAACAATAAGATCATTGCAGGAAGTGAGAAGTTCTGTGGGGCCGTTAGGGACTTTCCACCCCCTCACTTGTTCCCGTAAACCAATTCTTCTCCCTATCGTGCGCCACTCCTTCTCCCTATCGAAACCAATTCTTCTCCCTATCGTGCGCCACTCCTTCTCCCTATCGAAACCAATTCTTGGAGTTTTTCAGTTGACGGGGACTTGCCAGACAGCGGGTAATTTTCCAGTTGCCCGTAACAGGTATACGCCCTAACCGCCACAATGAACAGACAACTATAACGGCCAGAAGGTGGGACAAAAGTTCCTAAGCCAATGAATTCAAAAGTCACCACATTTACCCAATCATTGTGAGAATATACCCGCCCTATGAATAAATAAACCTATAAAAAGTATGTGATTCCGCTTTTAGGGGTTCCCCATCGGCCTCCTGCGTGAGGTTCAGGGAACCCCGGTGCATCGGCTCCTAATAAACCTCTTGCGTGTTGCAACGGCTCTCGACTCTTGGCGGTTCTTGGGCGAGTTGGAATCCCTCGTAGACCGCTTGGGTCTAACATTTGGGGGCTCGTCCGGGATCCCCACTCGCCCCCGGGTCACAAGAACATCGGGAGTCGGAGGTATCAGGTAGGCTCGAGCCCAATTGTCTGTTTGTTTGTCGTTTGTTTGTTGCTAGCCGCCATTAGGAAAAAGCCGTGTGAACCGGCTTGCTGTGGAATCTGTATTGGACTCCTGGCTAGGCAGACGTGCCGAAAGCTGGTGTCCACGGGCCCCGGGGGACGCCCTGGTGGTCCATCTGGAAGGAGAAACAAATTTTGTCTCCCCTTCATCTGGTTCTGGCAGGTTATATAAGCTGCCATCTGAATTTGAGTTGGTTTCGGGTTTAAGTTCGCGGCGGCTGGTTCTGGCAGGTTATATAAGCTGCCATCTGAATTTGAGTTGGTTTCGGGTTTAAGTTCGCGGCGGCTGGTTCTGGCAGGTTATATAAGCTGCCATCTGAATTTGAGTTGGTTTCGGGTTTAAGTTCGCGGCGGCAATATCAATGTGTGTCTTTTGAAATTTTATTGTTTTTCTGTACTATTATCTTTCTTTTGACGGACGACAATGGGACAAACTATGACGACTCCTCTTTCTCTTACCCTAAGCCACTGGACCGAAGTTAGGGCTAGGGCCCACAACCTTTCGGTAGAAGTAAGGAAAGGAAAATGGCAAACGCTGTGTACCTCTGAGTGGCCTACATTTCAGACAGGGTGGCCACCCGAAGGATCTTTTTTGTTAGATAAGGTTGGGCTAGTCAAGTCTAGGGTCTTTAACACAGGACCCCACGGACACCCAGACCAGATACCATATATCTTGGTCTGGGAAGATCTAGTTCTCTCCCCGCCTCCGTGGGTCCGGCCCTTTGTTTCCTCAACAGGCACGTCTGCATGCGCTCCAGCACAATCGGAGATATTGGCCCTGAAGAAAACCCCAGACACGGAAAAGTCATCTGCTGCCCCGGACCCGCCAAAGGCGATATATCCTGACCTGCAGTCTGATTTGCTTCTTCTAGATTCCCCACCTCCTTATCCTCCGGCCCTAAATCCCATGTCGCCCCTAGGACCCCCAGCTTCACAACCCTCCACACCAGTAGGGCCACCTGTTATGGCGGAAAGGGGGGGTCCCTCGGCGGGCACCAGAAGCCGGAGGGCTGTTTCCCCGGATTCTACTGCTTTACCCCTTAGAGAATATGGCCCCCCCGATAACCACGGGAATAGGCCCCTTCAATACTGGCCCTTTTCCTCCGCAGATCTTTATAATTGGAAGATGCATAACCCTACTTTCTCTGAAAACCCACAGGCTCTTACTGCTCTAATAGAGTCTCTTGTCTTCTCCCACCAACCCACCTGGGATGATTGTCAACAGCTCCTCCAGACTCTCCTCACAACTGAGGAGAGGCAACGGGTTCTCCTGGAGGCTAGAAAGAATGTGTTAGGCGCCAATGGACAACCTACCCAGTTGCCTAATGAGATTGATGCTGGTTTTCCACTCGTCAGGCCGAATTGGGACTTTAATACCCTGGAAGGTAAGGAGCACCTGAAAATGTATCGCCAGGCTCTGGTGGCGGGTCTCCATGGAGCGGCCAGGCGCCCCACGAATTTGGCTAAGGTAAGAGAGGTAACTCAGGGGCCCCAGGAATCGCCAACCGTGTTCCTAGAACGCTTAATGGAGGCTTTTAGACGATTCACTCCTTATGATCCAACCTCTGAGGAACATAAGGCCACCATAGCAATGGCCTTTATTGACCAGGCGGCCCCTGATATTAGAAAGAAGTTACAAAGGCTGGATGGCCTACAAGGTTTCTCCCTTCAGGACTTAGTAAAAGAGGCAGATAAGGTATATAATAAGAGGGAGACAGAGGAAGAAAGGGAAGAAAGAAAGCAGAAGGAACAAGAGGCTCGTGAGGTAAGACGAGATAAGAGGCAAGAAAGACATTTGAGTAAGATACTGGCCACTGTAGTCAGAGGAGGAAACAGTAGAGACAGAAATAGACAGGAAGGGCGAACAACGGATAGAAGGCGGCCATTAGACAAGGACCAATGTGCCTACTGTAAAGAAAAAGGTCATTGGGCAAGAGAATGCCCTAAAAAAAGGAACGGGGGAAGGCCAACCAGAGATAAAATCTTAACATTGGAAGAGGAAGATTAGGGAAGTCAGGGCTCGGACCCTCTCCCCGAGCCCAGGGTAACTCTTAAAGTGGAGGGGGAACCCGTCCAGTTCTTGGTGGACACCGGAGCCCAGCACTCAGTCCTCCTTCATTCAAAGGGCCCCCTTTCAACTAAAAGGTCATGGGTCCAGGGGGCCACTGGAAATAAGCAGTACTCATGGACCACCCGAAGGACAGTAGATCTTGGGGTGGGACGAGTAACCCACTCATTCTTGGTCATACCTGAGTGCCCATACCCTCTGCTAGGTAGAGACTTACTCTCTAAGGTGGGGGCCCAAATCCACTTTCAACCAGAAGGGCCCACCATAACTGACAACCAAGGGAGATTACTCCAAATCTTGACCATGAAACTGGAAGATGAACACAGGATATATGAAACACCCTCGCCTCCACAAGCTGACATGCAGGATTGGATGACTAGGTTTCCACAGGCTTGGGCAGAAACTGCCGGTATGGGAATGGCAAAATATCGGCCCCCTGTGGTGGTAGAACTTAAAACAACCGCCACCCCAGTAACGGTCCGCCAATACCCCATGAGTAAAGAAGCCCGAGATGGCATCCGTCCTCAAATACAAAGGTTACTGGAATTAGGGATCCTGGTAAGGTGCCAATCTGCATGGAATACCCCTCTTTTGCCAGTTAAAAAGCCAGGAACTAATAATTACCGACCGGTACAAGACCTACGAGAGGTAAATAAGCGGGTGATGGACCTCCACCCCACGGTACCCAACCCCTACAATCTCTTAAGTACTCTTCCACCTCAGCACACTTGGTACACTGTTTTGGATCTTAAAGATGCTTTCTTCTGCCTGAGACTTTCTTCTCTCAGTCAGCCTTACTTTGCCTTCGAGTGGAAGGATCCAGCCTCTGGGATGTCAGGCCAGCTGACATGGACTCGCCTGCCACAAGGATTCAAGAACTCCCCCACCATTTTTGATGAGGCTCTCCACCAGGATTTGGCATCTTATAGAGAATCCAATCCCCAGGTAACTCTACTTCAATATGTCGATGATATTCTTTTAGCTGCTGAAACCCAAGAAGACTGCATCAAGGGAACCGAGAGGCTGTTAACAGAACTGGGAACATTGGGATATCGGGCTTCAGCAAAGAAAGCACAAATATGTCAACGACAGGTTAGTTACCTGGGGTACTTGTTAAAAGGAGGACAGAGATGGCTTTCGGAAAGCAGGAAAGACACTGTTGCCCGGATACCGGCCCCCAAGAGTCCCAAACAAGTTAGGGAATTTTTGGGGACGGCCGGATTTTGTAGGCTATGGATTCCGGGGTTTGCTGAATTAGCAGCCCCTTTATATCCCCTGACCAAAAATGGCATCCCTTTTGCTTGGGGTGATAAAGAACAACGGGCTTTTGACCGAATTAAACGAGCCCTACTATCAGCCCCGGCTCTGGGGCTACCAGATGTTACTAAGCCTTTTCATCTGTACGTGGCCGAGAATAAAGGCATCGCAAAGGGAGTACTAACTCAGAAACTGGGCCCCTGGAATCGCCCGGTTGCGTACCTATCAAAGAAATTGGATCCTGTGGCAGCAGGATGGCCCGCCTGTTTAAAAATAATCGCCGCGGTGGCCGCTTTGGTCAAAGATGCTGACAAACTGACTTTGGGGCAGAACCTAACGATAACAGCCCCCCATGCATTAGAAAATGTAATTCGCCAGCCACCCGACAGATGGCTAACAAATGCCAGGATGACTCATTACCAAGCCCTGCTGTTAAACTCAGATCGTATTAAGTTTACCTCAGCCACAGGACTCAACCCGGCCACCTTGCTACCCGACCCTGACCTGGAAAGCACTACCGTCATCCATGATTGTCAGGAAGTACTGGCTGCAGCACACCGTAGCAGACCAGACTTGATGGATCAGCCCCTCCCCAACGCCGACGTTACCTGGTTTACTGACGGAAGCAGTTTCCTAGAGGAAGGTAAGCGTCGGGCGGGAGCTGCCGTGGTAGACGGGAAAGAGGTCATCTGGGCAGCCGCATTACCACAAGGGACATCGGCCCAACGGGCTGAACTAATCGCCATGACTAGAGCATTGGAACTAGCAGAAAACAAAAAGGTAAACATCTATACGGACAGTAGGTACGCATTTGCTACCGCCCATGTCCATGGGGCCATTTACCAACAAAGAGGGTTGCTCACCTCGGCGGGCAAAGAAATTAAAAACAAAGAAGAAATAGTGGCACTGCTAGCTGCCCTCATGCTCCCCACTAAAGTCAGCATCATTCATTGCCCCGGACACCAGAAGGACAATACCCCGGTGACAAGAGGCAACAACATGGCAGATAGGGTGGCACGAGAAGTGGCTCTACGGGAAATCATACTAGAACTATCAGATGAGAGTCCTGGGAAACCAAATGATAGGGGAACAATTACCCCAGCCATAACTAAAGGAACATTATCTCCTCAACAAGCAAAATCCATGCTACAACAGATTCACAGATGGACACACTTGGGAACCAAGAAGATGGTATCCCTATTACATAAGACAGGTTATGATACCTCTGGATTAACCAAAATAGCTGAGCAGATTGCACGAGAGTGCATTCCATGCCAACAGGTAAACTCCCATAAAGGAAAACTTGAGGTCGGAAAAAGGCTCAGAGGAGACCGCCCAGGAGCCTATTGGGAGGTCGACTTCACTGAAATATGCCCTGGAAGGTACGGTAACAGGTATCTTCTAGTTTTTATAGATACCTTCTCAGGATGGGTAGAAGCTTTCCCGACGAAGAAGGAGACAGCTACTGTGGTGGCCAAAAAGATCTTAGAAGAAATTTTCCCCCGGTTCGGGGCACCAAAGGTAATAGGATCAGATAATGGTCCCGCCTTCGTCGCCCAGGTAAGTCAGGGTGTGGCCAAATACCTGGGGACTGATTGGAAATTACATTGTGCCTATAGACCCCAGAGTTCAGGACAGGTAGAGAGAATGAATAGAACTCTAAAAGAGACCCTAACTAAATTGTCCATAGAGACTGGCGGTACAGATTGGACGGTGCTCCTTCCCTTAGCCCTGTTCCGGGCTAGAAATACCCCCTCCCGCTATTATCTTACTCCATTTGAAATACTATACGGGGCCCCACCTCCTCTTTTTACGCTAAGGGAGAAATTAAGTCCTGACTGCCAGAATAACACTGACTTATGTGCTAGGCTGTTGGGACTCCAGTTGGTCCAAAAGGAGGTGTGGTCCCAGCTGGCAGAGGCTTACCGACCAGGAACACCAGCAGAGGCTCATCCCTTCCAAGTCGGAGATTCCGTGTACGTCCGTCGGCACCGAACCCAGACTCTAGAGCCTCGGTGGAAAGGACCATACATCGTCCTGCTCACCACCCCCACGGCTATAAAGGTAGACGGCATCGCTGCGTGGATCCACGCTTCACACGTGAAGGCCGCACCAGCATCTGCAACATCGGAATGGCGAGCCCAAAAGACCAGCAACCCGCTCAAGCTCAAGCTTCTGCGATCATCAGATTTATAACTTTAACTCTGTTACCCCTACTGACTGTGAGTAATTTTAGTCCTCACCTGCCCCAGCATTTAACCTGGCAGGTAATTTCCCAAACTGGAGATGTAATATGGTCTGTTAGCCATACTGCTGCTCCTTGGACCTGGTGGCCAGACCTTTTCCCCGATGTTTGTAAATTAGCCATAGGAGCTCCCAATTGGGACACAGCACACTCCCATGATCGTCAAAATGCCCCATCCATACCCGGTCGGGCCGGCCAATACGGCTGCCAAAACTCGGGTACGCGACAGAAACTTAGCAACCCTACCTTTTATGTATGCCCGGGATTTCATCGCCATAGGTCCCTAAATTATCAATGTGGGGGAAAGGAACATTTTTATTGTAAAAGCTGGGGGTGTGAAACCACAGGAGACACCTATTGGAAGCCCACCTCTGGCTGGGACTTTATTAAGGTGACAGCCAATTATACACACCCAACCAACCCCTTAACTTATAGGCCTGAATGTACTAAATGGTGCCATCCCCTTAAGATCTCTTTTAGTAAACCAGGAAAAAAGGATAAAAACTGGATAAATGGCCATTCATGGGGAATCAGGTTTTATAAAGAAGGATATAATGATGGATTACTAATGACCATCAAACTAAAAACTGAAACCCCTACTCCAGTTCCTATAAGCCCCAACCCTGAGATAGGGCACTCTTTGCTACCTTTGGTCCCTCCCACAGCGTTACCAGAGATAAGAAACCAAACTTCTGAGCCAAAAGGAATAACAATCAAGCCCAAGACCCCCCGGGACCGAATGCTCTCATTGGTCCAGGCGGCTTTTGAGGTTTTAAATGCCACAAACCCGGAGGCTACCAAATCATGTTGGCTTTGCTATGCTGCTCCTCCCCCTTATTATGATGCTATAGGATATAATTCTAATTATAATAATGTTAACACTCCAGATCAATGTCGATGGAAACAAGAAGGAAATAGTAAATTGACCCTGGCCTCAGTATTAGGAAACGGTACATGTGTAGGAACGCCCCCCTCGTCCCACCGACATCTTTGTGCCAATTTAAGCCTCCCACAGGGCTCAGGGTATCTCCTCCCTCCTCCGGATGGATGGTGGGCATGTAACACAGGATTGACCCCCTGCATTTCTTTAGAGGTCCTTAAAGCTTCAACCGATTTTTGTGTGTTAGTTCAGCTGGTCCCCAGACTCATTTATCATTCAGATTCATCCTTTCTAGATGAATATGAGGGCAGAGGAAGGTTTAAGAGGGAACCCATAACACTCACCCTGGCTGTACTCCTAGGACTAGGAATGGCAGCCGGGGTAGGAACGGGTACAACAGCCCTCATCCAACAACCCCACTATTATGATGCCTTAAGGCAAGCTGTAGATGTTGACCTCCGGGCATTAGAAAGTTCCATAACTCAGTTAAAAGAATCCCTCACCTCGCTTTCAGAGGTGGTAATGCAAAACAGGAGGGGATTAGATCTGCTGTTCCTTAAGGAGGGCGGACTATGTGCTGCACTAAAAGAAGAATGCTGTTTTTATATTGATCATTCTGGGGCTATTACCAAAACAATGGACAAACTTAGGGAGCGCCTGGACAAAAGACAACAGGAAAGGGAAAATCAAAAAGGATGGTTTCAATCATGGTTTGATAAATCTCCCTGGCTTACTACTTTAGTTTCCACCTTGTTAGGGCCCCTCATTATTTTATTGTTGCTTTTAACTTTTGGACCATGCATTCTGAATCGCCTGATAGCCTTTATTAGAGAACGCATTAGTACGGTACAAGTTTTAATGCTAAGGCAACAATACCAAAACTCGCAAAAAGAAACTGAAACTCCATGATTGGAATTAGTTACAAAAAAAAAAAAAAAAAGGGGGGGAATGTGGGGCCGTTAGGGACTTTCCACCCCCTCACTTGTTCCCGTAAACCAATTCTTCTCCCTATCGTGCGCCACTCCTTCTCCCTATCGAAACCAATTCTTCTCCCTATCGTGCGCCACTCCTTCTCCCTATCGAAACCAATTCTTGGAGTTTTTCAGTTGACGGGGACTTGCCAGACAGCGGGTAATTTTCCAGTTGCCCGTAACAGGTATACGCCCTAACCGCCACAATGAACAGACAACTATAACGGCCAGAAGGTGGGACAAAAGTTCCTAAGCCAATGAATTCAAAAGTCACCACATTTACCCAATCATTGTGAGAATATACCCGCCCTATGAATAAATAAACCTATAAAAAGTATGTGATTCCGCTTTTAGGGGTTCCCCATCGGCCTCCTGCGTGAGGTTCAGGGAACCCCGGTGCATCGGCTCCTAATAAACCTCTTGCGTGTTGCAACGGCTCTCGACTCTTGGCGGTTCTTGGGCGAGTTGGAATCCCTCGTAGACCGCTTGGGTCTAACAGTTCTACCAGGAACAGCCAACAGAGTTATATAATAGAAGACACTGCGGAGGAGGGGGTGCCCAGGTAGGAGGGTCAGAAGGCCTTTTGGAAGAGGTGAAAGGAAAGCTGAATCTTGAATGACAGTAATCCTGTCCACGATGCCTTACACAAAACTCTGGGGGAAAGATAAGTTTCAGGGTTAGAGGTTTCATCAGCTTAGTCTATAGAGTCATTTTATCCCTGAGAGAAAGAAGGAGCTGTCCCCTCCATTCCCTGCAGAGTCTTCCCTACCACGCCTCATTCATCAGGAGCCACCCCTCTTCTCAGATGTTACTGCGACAGATGGGAGACCTGCTCAGCTATACTCAGGGCTTTAAGACTTTTATCTTAAATGGTACAGAGAGAATGCCCCACCTCCCTTAGCTGGGGCATGGTTCATTTAAAAATAAGAAGCGGGGAGGATTAATTATTTTCTTCTTGCAATGACTTGTAAATACATGAAAAAAATGAAGAATGCACAAGCTTTTTCTCTCCGGAATGTCTGTTTTTGAATATCATGAAAGGCAAGCCTTATTTTCGTAATGTGTTAAATGTTACAATGTGTCTAAATGTTTTATATCTTTTACAACTGTGTTATAAAGTTGGCCTCTGGTTACACTGTTAAATTGTTGTCAATGCACCATCTTTAATAGCGCCCTTAGAAAGGAAATGAGTTACATTGTGAAGGATGTTTTATACAATTCTAATAGGCTGATATTGTCACTTGTAAATCAAGTGTACCTATCAAGGTACATTATACCACACATTCAAATGGAACCTGCCTCTTCCATTAGAGTTTCAGGCCCCAAGGCCTTACACAGCCTTGGGGGCTGAAATTAGATCTGGACAGATGTGTCTCCCCCTTTCAGGTGTTGACTCTAAAGGGAGGGTTAGTTCGGTGGACATTCTTGGAGAACTCATTTCCCAATTTTACAACATCAAATGGTAAATATTTACCTGATTATATGCTTTAAATGACTTTCTTCTGAGCTACGCAAAACGTCCTAAAGTTTATAGCTTTTGCTTTCCAACTCTGGAGAGCACTTGAAAAGTAAAGGCTTAGGATTTTAAACGATCGTCAAGTGCTAGTAATGCTAAGCCACAAAGATGACTTAATAATCTCTGCTCTTCTGTTTCATGCACTGATTGTCCAGAATACAAACCACAAAACTGGCCCAGCCTTAGTTTTCCGAAGCACACAATGAGTGCCATGCATTTTCTGGGTAAGAACCTCCTTGGTAAGTCCTCAGAGCATGGACATTACATATCCCATCAATCTTTTACGAAATCCAAGGACTTGGCCAAGGCTCACATAATAAATTCCTGGTACTTGGCATCTAAATAGACAAATGGAGAGTATTTTAGGAATATGAGAAGACATTTCTTTCATTCTTATGGAGCCCAGAGCAGCAGAGCTCAGCATGACTACAGGCTTCCCTGCCAGGGGGATTTCTGTGTCCCAAGGCCTGCCTTCCCACACACGCAGGGAAATGGAGCCACTGCCTGCTAAAGCTGAGATGCTAATGGAGCGTGTGTCCACAGGGAGAAAGGAAAAGGGGGATGGGAAGGTTGGGAGAGAAAACAGAGACGTCTCCCCTAAGTAGTTAAAATTACTGTATCTAGTTTCCACACATGCTCTCTAGAGCCTGGTCCACTGTAGAAACACACCATCAGACTGAATGTTTGTGTCCCCTAAAATTCATATGCTGAAACCCAGTCCCTAGTGTGATGGTATTTGGAGATGGGCCTTTGGGAGGTAATTAGGCCATGAGGGTGGAGTCCTCAGGGATGGGATGAGTGCCCTCATCAAAGGGCCCCTTAAGAGACCCCTCACTCCTATCAGCATGTGAGGACACACTAAAAAGACAGCTTCTGTGAACCGGGCAGTGCAAGCTCACCAGCACCCGACTGTGCTGGCCCCTTGAGCTTGGACTTCCCAGACTCTGGAACTGTGAGAAATAGATTTCTATGGCTTATAAGCCACCTAGCTTATGGTATTCTGTTACAGCAGCCCAAATGGACTAAGACACACACTAAATGTTGTAAAGATTATGTCTCATACATAGAAGCGCACCTATTGCTTAGACCTGTTTTGGGTAAAGTGAATGCTGAGAGAAGGAAAAGCCTGACAGGCAGGTCATTTTCCAGCCACAGCAAAGACTGCTGGATGCCTCCCCACTATCCAGCCCGCCATCTTTCTTCACAGAGCCCAGGACCAAGTGCCTGGAAGATAATGTCCCACTACCCCCTTCTCCAATACAGTTAGATACAATCATCTACTGTGGAACCAAACACAAAAGCTCCATCCATTAGTCCAAGTGCAGACAGAGAGATTCTGGGACATCTTTTCAGATTAAGTTTTCTAACTTCCAAAACCCTGATAAAAAGACCATGCATTAATCAGGGCTCTCCAGAGAACCAGAAACTATATATATATATATATATATATATATATATATATATATATATATATATATATATGGAGGTAGAGAGGGAGGGAGAGGGGGAGGGGGAGGGGGAGGGGGAGGGGGAGGGGGAGGGGGGAGGGGGAGGGGGAGGGGGAGGGGGAGGGGGAGGGGGAGGGGGAGGGGGAGGGGGAGGGGGAGGGGGGGGAGGGGGAGGGGGAGGGGGAGAGGGAGAGGGAGAGGGAGAGGGAGAGGGAGAGGGAGAGGGAGAGGGAGAGGGAGAGGGAGAGAGAATGAGAGAGATGTATTTAAGTAATTAAGGACTAGCTCATGATTATGGAGGCTGGTAAGTCCAAAATCTGTAGGGTAGACCAGCAGGCTGGAGATGCAAGGAAGAGTTGATGTCAGAGGTCAAGTCCAAAGGTGGTGGCAGAATTTCCCCTTCCTGGAGAAGGTATGTCCTTTTTGTCCTATGGTCTTCAATTGATTGGATGAGGCCCACCCATGTTATGGAGGGTAATCTGCTTTACTCAAAGTCTACTGGTTCAAATGTTAATCTCATCTAAAAAATACTTTCACAGAAATATCCAGAATAATGTTTGACCCAACATCTAAATACCATGGCCTAGCCAAGTTGACACATAAAATTAGCCATCACAAAAGACCACCAGAAATACTAATGAGTAAGAAAATGTAAGAAAACATAAGCCCACCCCGGGATGCCCCCTGCCCATCAGCATCAAGGGCTATGTGGGGCTCGTCAGGGGTTCCTTCTCTTCCTCACTGCCGGCCAGTGAGGAGCACCCCTCTTCTGTGGTTGCTGACAGCTGTCCGGTTTTGTGTGTCTGCGCTGAGTCTCTGGGTGGGACACAATGAACCCTCACGCTCACCTCACACAAGACCTAAAACAGTTAACAGAATATATTGTGATAATTACTATCCATCCCATTCAAGGAAGAAGACTAGAAGGGAAACAGACCTATCCAGCTTTAGAGGAAACCCATGCCAACTGCCTATACAAACAAACACAGGTTGGTTTTATATATAAATATATGAACACTGTGTGTGTTTGTGCACATGTGCGTACCTAGTATATTTCTGCCATATTGTGAATATAACATATATATAGATATTTGCTTCATTACTTCATTACATATTACATTACATATCAGACCTTTGTAGGAAACCAGTATCGTAAAAGTGGTAAATTGTATTATTGTTTGCGATTATTTACTCCCCCTTCTTGTAGCAGGATTATATTACGCTATTCATTGACGCATGACTTGGTAGTGGCTTGTCTTAGTTCAGGCTGCTATAACAAAATGCCACAGACTCGGTGGCTTTTAAACAACATCAGTGTATTTCTCACAGTTCTGGAGACTGGAAGTCTGAGATCAGGGTGCCAGGGTGGTCAGAGTCTGGTGAGGGCCCCCTTCCAGGTACAGAGTACTGACAGCTTTGTCCTCACATGGCAGAAAGAGAGAGCTCTGGTCCTTTCATTGCCTCATAAGGCCATGAATCCCATTCATGAGGGTTCCACCCTCATGACCTAATTACCTCCCAAAGACCCCATTTCCTAATACCATCACATGAGAGATTAGATTTCAACATGAATTGGGGGATGGGGGATGCAACATTCAGCCTTAACATAGCTCCTGTGAGAAAAGCAAACTTCTCATTCTATTGACATTGCATTTATCCTTGTGACTTGATTTGGCAATAACATGTGAGCAAATAAGGTGGACCCCATATCTAAGCAAAACTTTTAAGGGCCCTTGTATATTTCCATCAGCCCTCTCACTCTTCTCTATCTGCCTCAAGAAAGGCATGGTCGGGCTTCCCTGGTGGCACAGTGGTTAAGAATCTGCCTGAAAATGCAGGGGACACGGGTTCAAGCCCTGGTCTGGGAAGATCCCACATGTCGCGGAGCAACTAGGCCCATGAGCCACAACTGCTGAGCCTGCGCGTCTGGAGCCTGTGCTCCGCGACAATTGAGGCCGCGATGGTGAGAGGCCCGCGCGCCGCGATGAAGAGTGGCCCCCGCTTGCCACAACTAGAGAAAGCCCTCGCACAGAAACGAAGACCCAACACAGCAAAAATAAATTAATTAATAAACTCCTACCCCCAACATCTTCTCTAAAAAACAAAAAGAAAGGCATGGCCCATATTAAGTCCCTTCTTTCAGCCTCTTGGGATATAAAGACGTGGAGAAGGAGTAGAACCAGTGTTGACCTTTAGCAAACCTAACAGATAAACAAGAAATAAACTTTTGTTCTTATAAGCCATTGAGATTTGTGGGATTACCTGTTACCACAGGACAGCTGACAAATACAAGGAACAAGATTAACAAACCAAATAAGGAAACCTGGAAGGCATATTAGCAGCCTCAGAATATTCTGATATGATATTGCATCCATAATCAAGATTTGACTATGATAAAAAAAATGAGTAATCAAAGCTTTTAAAAGAGTACATAACATTAAAATTTTATCTGAAATAAATTTAATGGATGCACTATATAATAAAATTGGTGAAAACTAATTTCACTACAGGTGATTTAGAACAGAGGTGATTTAGAACAGAGCTTATCGACTTTATTGTGCTTAGTGATCACCTGGGGATTTTGTTAAAATGCAGATTATGGTTTAGTAGCTCTCAGATGTAGCCTGAGAAATTACGTTTCTAATGAATTCTCAGGTGATTCTAATGCTGTTGGCCTGGGTCTCGGAATTTGAGAACCACTGTTCTAAATCTTTGTTACTCAAAGTATGGACCAAAGACCAGTAGCTTCATCACCAAGCAGCTTTTTAGGAGTGCCATGCTGATCCTCAGATATAATTTGAGTTGTAAGGGTATAGAAGACTATTTCTCAAATTGTGATCCCCATACCAGTAGCGTCAGAGTCAACTGGGAATTTGTTAGAAATGCACTTTCTTGGTCCCCTCACTCTACAGCTACAAAATCAGAAACTCTGTGGATGGTGTCCATCAATTTATTTTTAATAAGCCTCCGAGGTGATTCTGATGCACATAAAAGTTTGAAAACCATTAATTTAGAAAGAGTGAAGATGTCTCTATGGTATAGTACGTATAACAAAAGAGATACAAAGAAAAAATGGAAAAGAAATTGTGTGAGAAAAGGTAAAAGAATAGATGCTAGACAGACTGTCAAAAGAAGTCATAAAAGACAGGAATAGATACAGTGAAGGTGAGAAGGGAGAAGTTTTCAGATCAAAGGACACATTAAATGCTGAGCAGAGTGAATAAAGGCGACCTATATCCAGACACCAGCCTGTAAATGTGCAAAGAGATTGTTCTAAAAGTATCCATATAGGAAACATTTTTTGCTCAGTGAATCTAGGAAATGCACTTACTCTTTCAATTTACAAAGCCTGTAATTGATGTTGGTGCCTCTCATCTCCCACTCAAGGTGAGCAATACGGTAAGCAGAGAGTAAATCCTCTCAAATTCCCTCCCACCTACCCCTCAAATTACTTTTAAAACCTGTCTTGGCAAATTACTTGGTGTTTTCTTATTTACTGAATAACAATGGAACAAAACAGGCATGATTTCAAATAAAAGTTATAGCTAACATTTTTTTTCTTGAATCAAAAGTGCTTAAATTAAATGGCATTTGGGATTTGTTACCTTTTAAATGTATCAGCCAGATTTTTTTTTTTAAATGGAAGTGATTGTAATCACCAGTTGTTAGAAATCAGCCAATCTGGCTATAAGCTGTTTAGCAGTTTTGAGGGTAGTAACAAAAATATTAAAGTCTGTAATTCAGTTCATATTAAACACATGTTCAAGAAAAGGGAAATGTTACAAGATTTTAGACAATAATTTAGCCTCCAAAGGCTTTTGATTTGACAAATCAGGGAAACTGAACATATGTTTCATTTGTAGAAGGAAAAAGTTTCAAATATATGAGGAATTTCCATGACCTTTTTGCAATTTGATTATTAACTCGTTGTTGAGCCCTTCTTAGGAGCCTACTAGGCTCTGGGGAAGCAACAGTAAAGAAAGCCACTGGTTTTGCCTTCACGGAACTGACATTCTACTGAAAGCAGGGAGGAAACAAGCAAAGAGACGAAATCATTACAGATGGTGATAGATGCTAGAAAGGAAAGAACAAGGCGCCGGGGGAAAGAAAAAGGGGAGACATCCTTGCAAATGATGGTCAGGGACCCTTATGGAGTTAGAGGCCCAGAGAATAATAAGCAGCCATCTACGCAAAGTGGATGAGTAGGCAGTCCTGGCAGAGGGAAGAACAATATAAAATTTTGAGAGAGGGAAGGGTTTTTTGTGTCCTAGGAAGGCAAGGGGGAGGCACAGGATGAGGTTAGAAAAATAAGCAGGGGCCAGATATGTTCAGGCCCGCTGAATATGGTAGGGAGCAATTGAAAGCCATGGAGAGTTTTAAGCAGGAAGACATTATCTAATTTTTGTTTTAAAAATATGACTCTGCACCACCATTAGAATGCCTATCATTTTTTTAAAAAAAATAATTTAAAGAAACACCGAAGAAACAAAGTAACATGTATTAACAAGGATGTGGAGAAATTGGAACCCTTGTGCATTGCTGGTACAACTACTGTGGCAAATAGTATGGTAGTACGTCAAAAAATTAAAAACAGAATTATCATATGACCCAGCAATTCCATTTCTGGGTATATACTCAAAAGAATTGGAAGCAGGGTCTCAGTTTTGTTTTTGTTTTTTTTTGCGGTACGCGGGCCTCTCACTGCTGTGGCCTCTCCCGTTGCGGAGCACAGGCTCCGGACGCGCAGGCTCAGCGGCCATGGCTCACGGGCCCAGCCACTCCGCGGCAGGTGGGATCTTCCCGGACCGGGGCACGAACCCACGTCCCCTGCATCGGCAGGCGGACTCTCAACCACTGCGCCACCAGGGTCCACCTACATTTTGATATAAATAATACTTTAAAATCACAAAGATATTGGATAAAAACAGAGGTCATATCAATTTTAAACTTTACATGACAGACATTAGAATATTCTTAAAGACTTGGTTCTTTGTACTTCTGTAAATATTAATACTAACTGGTCTCTGTGAGTTTTATCCAATGAATGTTTTCACAGGATGAGTGGGTAGACTTGTTATTCAACCTGCAGGTCATGTACATACAGGAAAAAAATATATTGCTGCCATCTTAAATATCATTTGTGCAAAATGTCCTTTCTCTGCGTTGAACATTTGGAAATATGCTAATCTCTTTCCAGATATATTTCTTGTTTAATGTCAGGTTAAGTTCCTTTGATTTCTGCTGTAAGAACTGTTCCTGGACGTCTCGTAAAGATGTGAAAGCAGCTTGCGCACCAAACTTCAGGGCTGTATTTCAAAGTGATATGTGATATATCATAACATAAAAAGAGTATGTTTGGCAGACTGAGGCCGAAGTGTGAAATGACTATTTTTTTCTGATACTAAGCACAATATTTGAATATCCTCATGACCTGTTTAGGAGTGACTTCTTTGTTCTAAAAGAAGGTTTGATTTAGGAATACTTTTTAGTCTTTACTTTGGCTTTTCTCTCCTCCCTTTACAACTTGTGAAAACTTGTAACTGTGTATTTTACGCGGTGAAAAATTTCAGAATGTATTACTTATTTCTGTTCTGTTCTCAAAGGAACATTATAAAACGATTCCCACTGGCATGGGAACAAATAGCTTCCATTTGTTAAACAATACCCTTCTGGTTTTTAACTCTCTGACTTCCTGAAAGTTATTCCCAAGGAAACAAATCGTAACTGCAGCATTCTGTTTGTTCGGATTCAATTGTTACTTCCTAATAAATTAATGTTCAGAAATTTTTACATCTTGCTCAGCAGCCAAAGTTCTACAAACCGTCCACATAACAGCAGCAGAAAATGAGAAGAGAGAGGGAACAGGCTCCACAAATCCTCTGAGGACCACTGTGTAACCTTGGACCGTGCATCGGGAAAATCTTGCTTCTAATTGGAAGCATACACACACTTAATGCTTTTGCCAGCTGGGAAACTGAAACTTTTCAGCTGTGAATAGAAAAATGTGCTAGATAACTTTTCACTGGAGGTGTTTTAAAAACCAAGATTTTCATACAGCTATTCCAGCACAACAAGTAGCTTTCTAATTAAATTAATGTTTTCTAAAAGCTCTAAAATGAAACAAGTCATAAGTAATGTTGCGAAGTTAGCTTACTTGTTTTCAAGGGGAAAGGAGTTCGCTTCAACATAATCTTCTGCAACATGAGAACCAAGAGTCAATTTTTTTTCCCCTGTTTTTACTTGGGTTTTCAAATTAGACCATATCTAATGGTCCATTGACCTAACCTAATAAGTATAGTCCATTGGGAATTTTCAACTCCATTGACCTAACCCAATAAGTATATTCCACCCTTACTATGAGTTATAGTAGTCCCTCTTTAAAGAGCTCATACTCAAGTAATTATGTTCTCAAGGAATCAAAAGCAAAAGGGACTTTAGTCTTAAATATGGATATTTATAAATTGCTTTAAAAACTGTTTAGAATTTTATAATATTTGGAAAGGTAAGAGATCATTTTCTATTAATTTAAAAACCACTAAGTTGCTATTTGAATTTTCTGTGAAAATCACGGACTCTACAGTTCCCTTTAGAGAGTTAAAGGAAAGCTGTTGAAGACATCACATTCTAGGAAAACATTTTGCATTTTGGCAACGATGTCATATTTAATAAGTAAGGCTAGCTGTGTCAAAGCACAAATTAAATAGCCATATAAATGTCCAGAACTGTCTTTTATAGATTTTCCAATGAAGAAAAAATAAGAAATGCTATTTTGTTCTTATTAAAGCCATATAAGTGTTGTTCTACAGTGTGTCTCAGACTTCTATGTGCACATGAATGTCCTAGGGTTCAAAATATAGTTGTGAATGGATTAGGTTTGCCATGGAGCCTGAGAGTATGCATTTCTAACAACCTCCCAGGGCATGTTGTCCACCATAGCTTATCAAATGCTCTGCTTTACTCACTGTCTACACTATGCAGATAGAGTAGACAGAAGATATTCACCATCTATTGTTAAGTAAAGAAGGCAGATTTCTAACCAGTATATACTGTATGATCCCATTTAGAGTGGGGAGAGGGGGCAGGGAGGCATTTCAGTGTGCCAGGAAGAGCGGGGGAAATCCTGCTGTTTAAAACAATAGCTCATCAGAATTGTTTCTGCCCACTGGAGGAGTGGCAAGGTCCCTCACCAGCCTAAAATACCCATTGTTTGGGAAAGATGTCTGAATAGGCTTAGGAGTGGAAACTGAGACCTTCCAGAAAAAGGTCTGGAAAGAACCATCAAAACAGACAGAACATTGAATTGTTCCCTATAAGGAAAGTCGCCAGATCTGGGGCAGTTGGAGGACTGTGTGAGGAGAGGCTTGAGTTCAGAGAGAGACTGAAGCAGCCAGCAGTGCAGCCGGCACTTAGCCGCTCAGATAGGGAAGCATGTTCAGGCTGAACTAGCTAAAGGATTTTTGATTGTGGAGATGTGTTAAGCACATGCTCTTCTAGAACATCTTACTGCCCCCCACCCCAGGAAGGAGAATCACGGAATCAAGGATAAGAGGTTGTTTTCCATATCTGAGTCTACACAAGAGACTAGACACGAGGGAGATTAAGACAGCAGTGGAAGCCAGAAATTGAAGCAAGATGTAAGCAGGAGGAACATTTGCCCAACCTGAGAATCCCTAGAGATACTGAGAAGCATAATAAGTTTTCCAATGTGAAGGAGGAGTCCTGGTGTGAATTATATGTGAAATGTACAGGACAGAATGACTTTCACCAATTACAGGACTTGGGGCCATCTAAGGAACTGATATGCTATGTGGACAGAGGAAAGGTCTGGAAAAATACACACCAAAACATTAACTATATTTATCTTTGAGCTGTGGGATTGTGAGTGATTTTTTTTTTTTGCTTACTTTATTTTCTAAATTAAAAAAAGTAAAATGTATTACTTCAGAATTGAAACAAAGTGATTTTTAATTCTACCCGCACACACACGCGTGCAAAGTGATGCCACGTTCCAGTAGAAGTGATACTTCAGGTGAGATCTACAGAAGAAAGACATCTTGGGCAGTGGGAGTGAGTTGGGTATGGGGGGCTTTCTATGTGCCAAGGAACTGGAACAGGGAAGAGCCTGCTGCAGTGGCAGAGCCCAGAGATTGTACGAGGAGCACAGTGACCCAGGCTGAGACCAGATCAGTAGTGGTGAAAGAGAGCACGCTGAGCCTCTGAGGTCAGAGAAAGCAGTGTGGTTTGATTCTGAGTACAGTGGTGAGTCATGAAAGGTTTGAAGCAGGCAATGACATGATCTGATTTATATTTTTAAAATATCAGAGTAGGGGAATGGATGAGGGTGAGAGAGGCCAGCAAGAGTGGAAGCCGTTGTCAGTTATGAGCCCTTTGCAGCTCCCAGGCAAGAGAGGTAGTGGCTTTGACTACAGTAATGGGGTGAGAATTGACAGGTCTTGGAGACAGATGGGCTGAGGAACGGGGTGTAAGAACAACAACGTCTCTAGAGTTTAGAGCTTGAACAATGAAGTAAGTGGAAGTGCCATTTTCTAAGATAGAGACTGGGGAGAAATAAGTTTTGGAGGGAAAAGCAAAAGTCTAGTTTTAGAAACATTAACTTGTCAAATATCCCAAGAAAGATGATAGCAGAAGATTTGATAAATAAGAAGTCATGGGTCAACTGGGTGTCATTAGAATCGAGGTAGGGAGAACATATATTTTGTCACTCAAACTGGGACACTTTTGAGAATGAAAAGGGAGACTATTACAAATTTTGCTAAGACAATAGGCATAAATAGGGCCCCACGCCATGGGGGAGTACAGAGTGAGGAGAGGAAGAGACCTAAGCTCTGATGAATTCCAGTATGTATCTTTAGTAGTAAGTGGAGGAGAAAGGACCAAATTACAGACAGAAAGGAAATCCAGGAGAATGTGGTGACATGGAAGCTAAAAGAAGAAAGTATTTTCAGGAAGGAATGCTCAACAGAGTCAAATTGGTTAACAGCTCTAATAAGATTGTGGGGAAATCCACTGGATTTGGCAACATTAAAGTCATTGATAACCCTAGCAAAAGTAGTTTGGGTGGAGTGGTAGGCGCAGAAGCCAGAAGAGATTGTGTTCAAGAGTAAGTAGACACTGAGGGAGTAGAAACTGTGTGTATAAAACTTTAAGAAGAGTCTTGGCTGGAAAGGAGACCATAGAGGTCTAACAGCAGTTGCAAGAGAATGTGGAGTAAGGGTACTGACAGGTGAATTTAGCAACAGAGACACTGGAACGTGTTTGAATGATGATAAAAATGATGCAGGAGAAACTCTTTGCTCTAGCAGAGTAAATCTACTAGAATGTTCATTACAGTATTCCACAGTAGCAAAAGCCTGGAAATAACCCAAATATCCATCAATAGGAGAAAAGGTGAATACAACATGGTATAGTCATACAGTGGAATATTACACAGCAGTAGAAATGAATGAACTTCGGTAACACACAATGATATGGATCATCTCAGCAATATAAGTAAACAAAAGTAAATCCCAAACAATTACATGTACTATGATACTCTTTATAACGTTAAAAATGTAGTTTTTAGAATTCTAAATAGGTGCAATAAAACTATGTAAAACGTGGAGAAAAAATGGAAAAATGATGAACGTGATATTTTAGGTGATGGCCATCTCAGGTAAAGGAGGCAGGGTGATGAGACGTTGGAGTGGAGCCTGGGGTTCAGATGGAGATTATTGCAACTTCCTGGCTTGTGTTTCAAGTGGTGGGTTTACAGATATTTACTACCTTGAAAAAAATAAAAATAACTGAATACTAAAAGTAGCCATAAATAGATCTATGTTAGGAGTATGTTATGAATCACATTTATGATTAATCTAGGTCTGTGTACCTGATGTCCAAGGGCCAGGGTGAGAGTAGAGGGGAGAATTCAGTTGATCAGTTCTACAACAGTCTTAAGATAGTCACAGAATACTTCTATTGATTACACAGTATCTCCAACCCAACAGCTGAGGCAGAGGAAAGGAGACTGTTGCAGAGACAGAAGCAAACTCCAAAGAGAAAAGTCCTTTTGTCTCTGCAAATAAGGCAGTTCAAGGCATATCCTGTAGATGGTAGAGAGACGCTGTGTCATCCTCAATTCTGATATCTTCTCTTACCTCTTTTTCTGGACATCAGAGAATATTCAGTCCACCAACATGAGTTGTTTGGGGGCTATTTTCCAAATCTACTATTCTTCTTGCTTCAATTACAACAGCTATTTAATTGTCTCACGTATGGTGAAATGGTCTTTCTAAAGTAATGTTGTTAGTGATATTCCCATTGATGTAAAACAATATACCTATTGCCATTTTAACACGCTCACATGATTTCATAATCATTTCATTAATAGACGAATCCCCAAAAGCCTACTTGGCAGTATTACTGAAGCTAGATTTTGCCCAGTTGAATACTATATTTTCATTTCTCCCTGTGTGAGCTACTTTATTAAATTTCCTTTTACTGGTTTCAGTCCATGTCTTTCATTTATTAAGATCAAATTGCATTTCAAGAACGTCTCCTAAACTATTCCTAATTCCTCCCAAGTTTTTATCATCCGCAGACTCATCTCATTAGAGTACTTTTCCCTTTCACTCCTAAATGCTTCAGAAAAAATTGGGGGGAAAACTAAAACAGAGACTCCACAGTAAGCAAGTCAGAACTTTGTTAAAGACAAAGCAAGTGGGGCTGGGCAGCCTCCAATCACACGTCTTTCTCCGCTTGGTTAGCAGCTGGGATGAACACTAGTAAGAAAACTCACAGTAGCTTGGCTTTCGATCTGTCTTCATAACAATCCCCAAAACACTCTTCAGGCTGGGAGGTGGGAGTCGCTGATTTCCTATGGGTTATAGTAACTAAATGTTTTCCCTAGAAACAGATTTGGCCCCATAGGAATTTCCTCCTAGAATTCTGGGCTGTGTAATGTGGTGCTCTAACCAGCATTAGGCAGCACTATCAGGGCTCCAACCATTGCAACAGACTACACAGCACTGTCAGAGAAGACAGGACAGCTGTCGGGCAGATTTTCAACTCTTCTGGATTTTGATTAATTCATTGGTTTGCCGAGTTATGAATCTCTTCATTTATTTAAGTGATTACAGGGTCTAGGATGCAGTTAGTCTGTCACGGGTTAGCTCTAGAAGATCCCAATTAACTGGCTAAACTGTGCAGATCTCATCGTGGTTCCCAGCCTCCCGTATTTCACTGTTGCCTTCCTTCCTTTGAACAGAGCGGCAATGATCTTGTAAGCCAAGATTTCTGATTTGCAGGAACCAGCGTTTTGGAACTTAAGGCTGAGACTAGAAGGAAATTAGGCCCAGAGTTCCTGCCATAACACGAGACTCGAAGGGGACTAGGGAAAAGCCAGGCCACCCCACCTCCACACAGAGTCTGTTCACACTCACAGCAGGACTTTCAGAGGGGAGAAGAAAAGCTTAGATGCTGTGTCCTGCCCCACCCTGGCTGAGTCCTCTACTGCTAACTACCTACATCATGCTAGGTAATCCCTTTTCCCGTATCTACCTCACTATTGTCATTTGTCAGAAAGCGGTAACTGTAATTAAAGCTAGTTGTAAAGTTCTATTACAAAGTTAATTACAAAACCAGCAGATAACTTTCTCTTTAGAAACAACATAAGCACTCATCCAAACAATATTTAGTGAGCAGCTACTTTGTGTTAAAGTTATGTAGACCTACTGTACTAGGTACTGGGAACAAAGAAAGGAAAAATGAACAAAAATGACTTTCCTCATTGCTGAGACCACCTTGCAATCATCAGACAACATGCCTAAGGACGAAAAGTCTGTCGGGCTGGAGCTGGCAGAGGGAGAGAATGGAAAAGCCCAGGCCACGTGGATATCACTGAGCAGATGAAACATTTCCTCTGACCTGCCTGCCTCCAGGCTTCTGATTTTGTGAGATAATTAAATGTTTTATTGTTAAAGCCACTCTTGGTGGGTTTTCTGTTTTTGTAATAGAAGGAATCCTAAGTGATATATACCAGCAGTCCCCAACCTTTTTGGTACCAGGGACTGGTTTCATGGAAGATAATTTTTCCACGGATGGTGGGGGAAGGGGGGGATGGTTCAGACGGTAATGCGAACGATGGGGAGCGTTGGGGAGCGATGGGGAGCGGCAGATGAAGCTTCGCTCCTCGCCTGCCACTCACCTCCTGCTGTGCCGCCCAGTTCCTAGCAGGCCGCTGACCAGTTGTGATCTGCGGCCTGTGGGTTGGGGACCCCTGCTATATACTGTCAGCTGCCCTGAGATCTTTTCTAACTCTTGGCTTTTTAGGTACAAAATTTAATCTGATGATATTTGAAGAAAGTACTATTGTGCCCCTAATATTTTCTTGGGACTCCAGGAGCTCTAACCCCTTTCCATTTAACTCTGCCCAAAGTCTGGTGACTAACTCAGAACCCTCCAATGCAGGTGAAGTAATGTCCTTCCTTTTGCCACCCCCAAGCCACTCTTACCTGATGAAAGATTCGTCTTTCAAAAACTGTTTAACCATCTGATTTCCTGAATGTGTTGGAACATTTTTCTTCACAATGTTTTAAACCATCAAATAGAAGAAGATAGAATCAATGTAAAAAGGTTCACTTCACACAAAAAGATTTTGTTAGTAAGTTGATAAAGTTATAGTCTAGGGCAGGCTCCAACACTAATATTATCAATACTAATATTATCAAAATAAGAACAGAGAATTGAAAACATCAGTGGACATACAAGTGTATATTCTTGTCGTCAATGCTGAGTGTATAGTAATAAAACTTGAAAACGTGAATAGATTCTGACCAGAACAGGATTCTCGCTTAGGATTCCCTTATCTCCCCTTGCCTTCCAGAACCCACATTGTAGTCAAAATTCTCTTGCAAAAATGTATATCTGACCATTAATCATATGAATTTGAAACAGGAGGGAAGGGGGCAGGGCACAACCTTTAAAAGAATGAGATAGTTCTAGGACACAAGAAAAACTGATTAGAACCGATTAGGCCCAAGATGGCAGACGAGTGGACTTCCACTAGAACTTGAGCCTCAGCATACGCCAAATGCAACACATCAGCAAGCTAAATGACACACCCACAGGCGCCATGACAGTTCCAAAAGGTCAAAAAGTGGGTGGTGGCCCAATTTCTGGAAATCCCCACCCCTTCCCCCAAATAGCTGGAATGCTCCTCCCATTAGCCTATGAAGTTACCCACCCCTATAAAAACCGACAACGCCATACAATGGGGCCGCTCTCGCCTTCTGAGATGGCCCACACTCTGCCTGTGGAATGTGTTTCTCTCTAAATAAATCCACTTCTTACCTACCACTTTGTCTCTCACTGAATTCTTTCTGAGATGAGACATCACGAACCTGAGCTTCGTTAAGTCCTGAGACCAGGTGTGTGATCTTAGTTAAAAGAATGAGGGTTCAAGTCCCAATCTGAGTTGCACGGTTTCAAATGTATAACCATAAACTCAGATGGACAGGAAATATGTTTCTTTAAAGCAATCGTGTTTAAATTACATTCTGAGCCCAAAGTCAGACATATTTTGAAGAAATCCAATGTCATGAATGTGGATCCTCCTTCCTTTAGTTCAGACACAGTCCCTGCAGGACTGAAAACTTCTATGTTCTTCAACCAACAAGGCTCACTGCTGAAATGCAGAGGGCCCAAGCCTTCCTGTCACTCAGAGTCTGAGGAACTGCTGTTCCTGTGCCCTGGGGCGGGGCTAGGAGCCCCCGTGCTTAGCCAACCTCCCCTGGAACCTCTCTCATCCACTCACTGCCAAGGCAGATCCACACATCAGCTCTCAGTAGGGTCAGGAACACAGGTATGATATGATCCTGCTACTTCCAGAACCCTCTAACTGCAGGACCTTCTCAAACTTGGTGAAATTATTTTCTCCCTCAATACCGTCAAAGGCTCCCTCTCCCCTCTCCCCACTCAAAACAGGTGTTGTTTCTTCTGTGAGCTTAGCTTCTTTAAAACCTAGAAATGCATCTCATAATTAAAATCCTTTGTCCACCTTCCATCCCCAGCAAAAGTCCTGAGAGGATAAGATAAAAAGGACCTGGCTACCAGAATTAAGTAAAGAAAGGAGAAAATAAAGGGAGTGGGGAAAAAAAATCTTAAAAGATTATCCTACCACTAGATTAAACCACTCCCCTGTTTAAAATCCTTTAATGATTTTTTATTGCTCTTAAGAAAAAGTCCCATCTCCTTAACATGGCCTACAAGGCCGGCCCTTCCTTTCACCCACCTTGGCTGAACTGGGAGACCCAAAGAGCTCTGACTCCACACCACCTTTCTAGCCTATAATAAAGGATGGTGTCAAATGCCCAGTGAGATTTTTTCCCCCAATTTTCATGGAATTATAAGACCTCAAAGGACTAACTACTCCACATTCTAAGTTTAGAGACCCAGAGAAGTGCCAGTTTTTAAGGCCTTTCAGCTCCCCTTGGGGCTGCCAGAAACTGCCATTTCTTCCCATAGCCCTAACACCACTATCACCACAGCCAAATAATAAGAAGTCTCAGGGAAGAGAAAGGTTGCATTTTGGAGGAATGTAATGTCTGTGAAAAGACCATACCTTTGCTAAGCTAACTCTGAGGAGGGTAAAAGGGATTTATTATCATCCCCAAAGCCAAGAGAATAACTCTCAAGGAATGGGGGTGTCTTCACCCCGTAAGTCAAGTCCTAATGACAACCTCCTCCTTTCTTATCTGAAAGCTGTCCAGTTGCTCAACCCTGGAACCACTGATATTGGAGCAAATTTCCACCTTGTGCGGTGCAAGAATCCACTTCTTTCTTGGTGGTAAGTGGACCAAAAGGAAGGTGGCTTGTTGCAGCAGTCTTGCTAGTACTTCACTAAGATGTCTCATTGCTGGTTAAGTAAAACCCGAGAGCAAGAGGTGATGGAATGTACCACATACTGTGGGGCTTGGGGAGTATGGAAGAAGAGTTCAGAGCCCAAGCAAGATCTCCCATTGGCCCAGGAACCACATATAGACACAGTTTTGGACACTGCTTGTCCCACAGACATGTCCAATTGGCAGTCAGTATCAGACAGAGGAGAGGCTAGCTAGTCATCAAGCAAGGAAAGCTCAGCCTCTGCCAATCGTTTTCCTACCCCAACACCAGAGGGCAAGGAGTGGGAAGAGGAGGAGAGAAAAGGGTGGGAGAGCTGACCATGCCCGCCCTCCATCCCTCATAAAAAGTCACTGCTTGGTTTGCATCTCTGTTCATATCTCCCTCTGACTCTGAACTCAACTATGCCCCTCTTCTACTTTTAAGGACCCTTGTGAGTATACTGGGCCCATCCTGATAATCCAGCTTAAGCCCTCCCCATTATGACAATGCCAGTGTGTGTATACTTTCCACACCACCAAGCAATTCTCCAACACCAGCTGACTATCCTCAGTTCAACTCAATTCTGACACTATCTAACGGGAGTAGCATCAGTCCTACCAGACTGCCTTTCTCCCCACTTCAGATGCCAATTGCAGTCCAGGCTGTCCCCCTGTGCTTCTGGCTGACAGGCTATGGATTGGAGGTTCCAACAACCCTCTCCTTGGGTTAGACTGATTTGCCAGAGTGGCCACAGAACTCAGAGAAACATTTCACTTACTAGATCACAAGTTTGTCATAAAAGGATACAACCCAGGAACAGTCAGATAGAAGAGATGTATGTGGGAAGGGGCACAGAGCTTCCACGCTCTCAGGGTGTCACTCCCCCCAGATTTTCACACCAACCTGGAAGCTTTCCAAATGCCCTCCTCTGTGTTTCTTCCAGAGGCTTTACTGCATAGGAATGATTGATTAAATCACTGGCCATTGGCAACTGATTCAATCTCTGCCTCTCTCCCCTACCCAGAGGTGGGGTTGCACTCTCTAATCACATCCCATCCTTAGATGCTTTCCAAAAGTCACTTCATTAACAAACCCAGTAGTGGTTGAAAGGGGTTTGTTATAAATATCAAGCCACCTTTATCACTCTTATCATTTAGGAAATTCCAACAGTTTTAGGAGCTCTGTGCCAGAGGTGGGGATTAAGATCAAATAAATATCTCTTATTTAAAATCACAATATCACAGCTCCCTATTTTAAGGTCAGCCAGCTAGCAACCTTAATTCCATCCACAACTTTAAATCTCCTTTGCCATGTAATGTAACATGTTCTGAAGATTGGGATGTGGACATCTTTGGGGGGCCGTTATCTTGCCAACCAAAGTGTTTGTCTTCGGGTCCTCAGAGAAACAGAACCAATAGGATGTGTGTGTGTGTGTGTGTGTGTGTGTGTGTGTGTGTGTGTGTGGAGAGAGAGAGAGAGAGATGTTTTAAGGAACTGGCTCATGTGATTGAGAAGGCTTGACAAATCTAAAATCTGATGGGGGAGGCTGGCAGGCTGGAGGCTCAAGAAAGAGTTGCGGTTTCAGTCCAAAGGCAGTTTACTGTAGAACCAGGAAAAGCCAGTTGCAGACAAAATCTGAAGGCAGACTGCTGGAGAATTCTCTCTTGCTTGAGGAAGGTCAGTTTTTTGTTCTATCAATATGTAAGCCTTCAACTGATTGGATGAAGCCCACCCACATTATGGAAGGCAATCTGCTTTTTTCAAAGTCTATTGATTTCAATTTAAATAGTATCTAAAAACCCCTCACAGAAACATCTAGAATAATTTTTTAACAACTTTATAGAAGTATAATTGCTTTACAATGGTGTGTTAGTTTCTGCTGTATAACAAAGTGAATCAGCTATACATATACATATATATATGGAATCTAAAAAAAAAAAATGGTTCTGAAGAACCTATGGGTAGAATAATGCTTGATCACATATCTGGACACCACAGCCCAGCCAAGTTAACACATAAAATTAACCATCACAGCATTACCCCACCAAAGAGTAGAAATGTCTCAATAATCCATTTATATTTATGTCTAGCTATTCTCATCAAACTTGCCCCTTCTGGTATAGCTACAAAGCTGGCACTCTCTAGCTGCCAGTGTTTTACCCATACTGTTTCTAACTCTAACTCACCCTTTAAAGCTTTCTTAGGGAGTCCTTTTTCTATGCACTGACATAATAAGAGCTAATATTCGTTGAGTGCATATTATGTGCCAGGCATGTTCTGTTTTACATGCATTAGTTACATGCATAACCCAGTTAAATGCAAGGTCACTAAATCTATTATTTTTCTTATTTTGAAGAAAAGAAAACTGAGACACATGGAGATTAAGTAATTTGCCCAGAGTCCCAAAGTCATTCAATTGGGCAAGTGACCATGGTTGGACAAATGGAAAAGTTGGGATCCAAACATATGCTGTGGCCTCCATAACCCTGCTCTTAACCTCTAGGGAAGAGCACCCAAGCAGAGAAGTTACCTGTGATTGTATCGACATTGTTTATATTCCACTATACTCAATTTGGAGCTATAAAGTAGACTGCTAAAAAATCTCCCTATAGCAGGTGTGTCATTAGGACTATCTAGTGTTTCAAATTTTTTTTAATCTAAATACCTTTTGATGAGCTAGAGCCTCAAATTCAACAGCAATTCCCATTTCTCCTTGATTGTTTTACTTCCCTCCTCTTCAGGCAACTGCAACCTATGAAAGCAATGGGATCTGCAACCTCAGCTTCAACTTTTATAAGGCCACAACTGCCTTTATCTCGTTCACAGTCGTCTCCCAGTGCCTGTGATGGTGATTGGCACATAGTAACGTCTGGCCATCAAACTAGAATCTAGTTAGAAGTAAACAAGGGGCAAACTGGGGCTCCGAGAAGTTATAGTGGCCAAGGATCACAAAGCCTGAAGGGGGCAGACTTAGTCTCTCTAGTCTTCACACTCCAAAGCCTACGTTTTTACTCATTGCAATGTGGTATGTAGACAGTATTTCATTACCCATGTTTATAAAGTCAATTCGTTCTTTCAAATAAAGCCATGATATATGAATTAAAAAAGAGATTGGCTTAGAAGAATAACACAGCTTTTGACATAATAAATCAAACTTTACAAAATATATTGCTGTGATATGGAGCATTTGGGAGCAAGAGAGCTCTGCACAGTTCCGTTCCCTAGGAATGTATTCTTACAGAAGCCCTCTTGGATAACTTAAAATCCTGAGCTATCTCAATCGTGAATGGAATTTTGCAGAATATGGTTAGGGAAGGCTGTATTCCTGAGATTTCAAAGACTGAAAGTCTACACAGACTTCCTCCTGCACATGCACTTCCCCAGAGAAATGACCTATGACAGAAATGGATGCAAAATAAATCAAGCTGCAGACTCTACCATTGCTGGGTTGCCAACCTCCATTATGATTTCTTAGACAAGAAAGTATGACGGTGCTACTCAACTATTAAGCAACCTCTGATTTGGAAATGTCATTGTTCTGGCCTAATAGGCCATACATGGAGGCAGGATGAGAAGAGAAAAAACGGTGACGTTAATGCGGAACTCAACACACTTTTCAGTAAATTACACAAAAGGCTGTAGCAAAATAACGGACCATGAAGTCATCAAAAGGGATATAACACACATATAAAATTAGACACACTAACAAGGGCCAATGGTCTTTCCCCAAAAACATGTAACAGATTTACACTCTTTTAATCATGCAATCTGGCATACTGTTAAAAATAACACAAAATATGTTACAAAATTAGGTCTTCCATAGAATGTTCTACTTCATAGCATTTTGCAGAAATGAAATTATTTGAACAGTGATTTTAATTTTCTCCTAAGTGTCTGCTGTCTTCATTGATAGAGATCCCTCAATCCATATGGCCCTTCCTTCTTAGCATCAGAACTCGTTTTATTTAGTTCAGCAATGCACCCACCTAACAGGCTGCAGTTCCAGCCTTCCTTGCATCTAAATATGGCCATGTCACCCAGTGGTCAGTGCAACGTGAATGGAATTCCTACATGGAATTTCTAGGAAGGATGCTTACAGGGAATTGACACAGCAGGGCAGAGGAACATTTGTCCTTTCTCCCTTCTTCCTTCCAGCTGGCTGGATCACAGATAGAACAGATAGAGATGCAGCTAGGATGATGGAGTGTTGGAGGAGGTCATCACAAGGACATGACCACTGTTTGACCCACGAGCTGGCCTGGGCAATCAAGGCTTTTCACCCCCACCCCTGTCCTTGGAATGTACGTTCTGCCCACCATTCCCACTCTAGGAGCCACTTCAAGGGTGCAGCCCTGAGAGAGCAATGTATTTTTGAGGCCATCTAGACTGTGTACATGACTGAACCCTGTTACTAAGACATCTATATAAACTGACAGGCAGGAGCAGAGATCTACTCATCTTGCAGCCACCCAAGATAAGCCTCATATGTAAATCCCCTTGATTATTAAACCTGCCACCTACCAAGCTGGAGTGTTCTGCCTCTTGCTTTAGTTTCTCCTTGCCCTACCTGCACAGGACCAGTTTCGAATTTCACCCAGGGAACCCATGAGGTTACAAACCAACATGGGGCAAAAAGTAAAAAGACCAGGATGTTGATGACCTTGGAACTGCTATAACAGCCCTGAGTTGCCTAACTCCAGACTCCTCATTTCTAAGAAAGAAATAGACCTTATTTTGTCTAAGCTACTGGTATTTCTCCATCACTAAAGCTGAAACATATCCTAATTGATAGACCCCATTGGACCATTGCTCCAGTGTCAAGATCAACTGTTAAGTTTGAATACTTGTTTTAACTTATTTTTTTGGGGGGGAGGGCATGTCATTTTTAAGCAGTCCATCTCTTTATTTTACTCGCTGAAATTTCATCAGAAATATTAGGTTAGCATATTGACAGGAAACTAATCTGGCCAACTGGACGGGATAACCAACTTACTCCTCAACATATGCATCACGTTTCTTCCTCATCCTCACACTGATTTATGACCAGAAACCAGGAATCCAAAAAGTCAGTTTATGAGCAGAATCTCCAAGGTTTCCTCCATCAGCCAAAGAATCTGCCTACAAATCTTTCAAATTTTTCAGTTTGTAAAATTTGGAATTTACTGTAGTGTACCACCACAACTAACAGATTTTCTAAAGTCAGGTTACTCAAAATGTTTCATACCTTGGGAAAAGTCTATTTGAACTTGAAACTGAATCAGTTAATATAGAAAAGATACCATACCCTTCATGACCTTCACCAGATGTTCACCAGATGTTGCGTATCCTCAGTGTTCTATCCTCAGTGTTTTCTATGAGTTGATCTAATTCAATAACCTAATTCATGTTAGTTAGCCTCACGTTTGATTTTTTGACACAATACCTCATAAAGTGGTGCCATGTGTTCATCCTGCATCATAACAGGAGGCACCCCTGTCTGGTTTTCTCACTTTTACTGAGGCTCGATTGATCAGAGAGGTCTGTTCCCCATCAACACTTCATCTAATGGTTTTACCATCTGTTGACGATCTTATCTGCATCAGTTATTTCATGAGAACTTGAAAAATGATAACTTTTTCCAATTCTATTATTCCTTCTGCATTTATTTGCTGAAATTCTGAATGGGAAACCTTTCCCTCATCCATTTGATTACCCTGAAAAACAGTTTATACCAGTAATCCAAGATGCATACTTAATTCTTTTCCTTTAATGATCAATTTTTAGAGTAATGAGCTGTGCCCTGGCTCCACTTGTTCTTAGTCAACTTAAAAGACCCCAAGTCAGCATATTCATCATTGCACTGGACCATGCATATTAATGAGTGTTCAGCCACTCCACTCACTGCTCTCTACAAGACCTGTTCCCTGACTCCAATGAAGCTTTCCTTAATACTTGAGGAGCAGGTGGAAAGAAAACAAAACAAAAGGACCAAGTCGGGACCAATCTTACTTAATGTTATGAAACAGACACCTCCCTGTTTCTGTTCAACGCCCTGCCTGGTTATCCCCCCTAATTCTTAGCTCTCTTAAAACACTATTTGATGTACAATGCCAAGAGCAAAACCTACTATAAACTAGGACTTTGAGTGAACATGGTGTGTCGAGATAGGTTCATCAGTTGTAACAAATGTACCACTCTGGTGAGGGATGTTAATCATGAGGGAGGCTGTGCATGTAGGGGGTCAGCGAGTATATGGGAAACCTCTGTACCTTCCACTCAATACTGCTGTGAACCTAAAACTGCTCTAAAATATAAATTACATTAAAATAAATAAAAACACTCCGTGGCTGCCCAGAGCTGTTCAGATTATCACCCCTTCTAAACTTGCTCCATTATATATTGCCTGATGCCCCCCAATTAGTCCTCTTCCCACCTGGGTACAAACTCCTATAGTGACCACTTTCTTTTTTCACTTATTAACTTGTACAAATTAATGCACAATGGGGCTTTAGAATGGACTAATGAAGCAATATGATGTTATCCCCTTAAAGTATGCTAACAAGAACAGTAGTTGGTGTTGACGGGTATGAAATATTTCCAAAGTCCTTTGCCATTACACTTTTCATATCCCATTGTAATTATGACACATCTGTGTTTTACCCTCAACTAGACTGTGAGCTTCTCAAGTGTAGGGTTTCATCTTATTCATCTTTGTATCCTCCAGCACCCAGCGTGGTTCCTGACCCAGAGTAGGTGCTCAATAAATACTCTGAGTGAGAAGAATAACTGAAATATTTTCCATTTAATAAAAGCAAGAGCTGTATATTATATACTTACCAATCTATACCAGAGCTTAGGATGGAAATAAGAAAGGAGCATCTACTCTGTGATCACTAATACCTAAAGCATTGCAAATCTAGGTCTTGGCGAAGGAAAGGGAAGAAATGGAAGGGTGTCTCGGAGTGTCTGCACCTGTTTATGAACTAAGCAGTTGAATTATATCTATCAAAAAATGATGTTCTGGTAGCATATGGGCATTTATTTAAAGAAAAATGCCATTCACATCAGCTAGCACTCTAATCACTGAACACTGGGAAAACACAAAGTAATGATGTACCATTTCTTTAACTTTGCTATTTCTTACAGATTTATGATCCCTCTAAATCTCCCAGACTATGTATTCCTATAACACAACAACCAAAAGAGTGTTAGAAAATTAATCATGTTCAGGCTCAGTATTTATTTTTCTTTCATCCCATAGTACCTTTAGTCAATATCTTGAAACTTGTCCATTTGCATGTTCTCCCTGAACAGGCAGATAGCTTTCGGGGAATTTTTGGTTAAATTAGGAAACACCTAATATTTTTTGCCAACTCTCCTTTCAGGAACGTAGAAGTACATTGCTTATGTTCACTTTCAATGACACTTGAAAATATAGCCATCACTGCTAAACTAAGTTTAGGCAATTTCTAGATGTTTGAATCAGTATCAAGCTCAATATTTCAGTTTTAATTAAGTTTGGCTATGGAATTCATGCAAATCTTTGTTGAGAATTCTCATTTGTACAAACCTAGACATTCAATACCACCAAAACATGCGTGACAGGGATAATATTATCACAGCACAGAGATTGTTATTTTTCCTCTTAACTGTGTAGGGAGTCTGCTCTTCCTTGTATGTGTAGATTTAAATCCTTAAAAAATAACCTTCAATGACACTTAGAGTTGAAAACAAGTATTTTTATCTGACCATGCCCTAATAATACAAATACACAGTATTCTAAATATTATCTAACTTCCTACAGCTCAGACAGATTTTTAAGACAAAACTTTGTAAGCCTTAACTTTCAAATCTGTGTAATTTATCTCTTCCCCTTACACTTCCAATTCATCAGTAAATCATCCTACAGTGGCCCCCACTGCAAGCTATGGGAACAACATACGGTCTGTTCCTGCCTACAGTTTTGCTCTGTGATCCATGGAGGGAGCACCAGAGCTCTGTCTTAGCATCTGTCAAACTCCTTTCTCCAGACCAGATCTTTTGTGATTGATTTTTCTTTATTTAATTAAGGTGAAGCAAAAGTTTCATGTTATCAAGAAAGAGATCAGTCAAAAGATTGTACTTTCCCTTTAATCCTTATCAAACCCAAAGCCAGGTAATGTTTGTTTACTCTTTTAATGTGGTGATTAGAAAACTTAAAATTACCTACATGGTGGACATTTGTGGCTTGCACTGTATCACCATTGGACAGTGCTGACCTAGACGCCACTCCTCCTGCCTCTGCCCCCACTTCTCCTGAAGGTGGGATTCTTTCAACCATCTAGAGTCCCGAGCTTTAGAACTGGTCTCATCACTCATTTGCTGGGATCACAGGGCAGAGGAGTTGCCCACAACAGTGAGAGGCCCGCATACCGCAAAAAAAAAAAAAAAAAAAGCAAATGAGCAAGACCCCTAAACAAAGAGGGAGGTTTAGGTAGGAACTTTGCCAAAGCCTCATGTGTACCTCCTTGACATGGGTCTAATCTGAGTCTTGGAAGGGGACATAGATGTGGGTAAACCTGGCTAGAGAAGGAGAGACCAGCTAGTGGCTCCCATTTCCATTGGAAGCAGATGTGGTCACATGGTGATGCTAGAAAATGCAGGCCCCCATCAAAGAGAATTTTTCTAAGTGTCTTCCATAAAAGGCTCATTGACTTCCCATGCTGAGGAGGCCAGCACTACATCATCTGTGCACCGGGCTGTAAATATCTTGGTGGGGAGAACACAGAGCATCCTTTTACAGAGGTTTACAAAGATAGCTAATTATCAAGATTACCTGGGGGAGCTTTTCAAAAACCACTCAGTAAGGATCTCTGAGGGTGAGTTAACATGACCCAGTGGCCAGAGCCTGCATGATGTTCACCCTTCCTTCCAGGCAAAGAGAAATTCTTAAGAGTGAATGAATTAAAATGAGAGGCCAGTTTCTGTCTCTTGATTCTCTGATGAGCTCTTTGTTTGTATGCTACAGCGGGGAAAAGGGTGGGGTGGAACATTGTGCTAAGAACCAAAATTTGGAATATGTGAAGGAATATGTGCATCATAGAATGATTCACGAGCTGTGCTCAGGAAGCTTGCAGTCTATAATATATCCACAGTGTAAACTGTTAGAAACACTGAGACATAAATTCCATGCATTGTTCTCATAGTGTTTTAAAAATATACTAGTGCATCTTATGATTCTGTCCTTAATAAGGCCTGGGTATGTGGTATCACCTCTGGGAGATGTCAGCTCCTTATCGAAGAGCACAAAACATGAATATCAGGTAGAGTGAGCATCTGTTGTTTCTACCCATTGGCTGTCCTCCTTCCACTGGGGAAATGATCTCCCTGATTCATCTGATATGGGAGGAAATGTCAATTACAGGGCCTTTCCTGACATTTGGCCACATAAGTGAGCACGTGACCCAAACCTTACCAAGAGTGGTTTTCCAAACTGTGGTTGGTCCAAGAGGCAAAGTGGGTCAGACAAGACCAAATCCCCAAGTAGAGTCAAGGTATATGGACCCTGAGGGACTGTTTCTCTTCTCCCTGGGTGGTGATCTGGGAGAACCTTAAAGCCTAGAGCTCCTCTGCATCCTTTCACTCTTTCCCACGTAAGTAGCAGCCATAGTTTAGTGTGACTGGCCAAGGCTGCAGCTCCAGAGATGGGCCCAAAGTGTCATAAGTGTAATCTAGTCCTCGTGGCCACAGTGACCAGTCTCATGAGTGACTGTACAGCACTTCTGTTTGATGGCTGAGGTAGAAGTCTTTCTTGTCCTGGACAATACGGTATACTGATGTGATCCCTGAAGCTGCTGCAGCCATTTGAGTACCTAAGAGAAGTCGGCATAGGAATGTAGTCAACACATGAAGGAGGACAGAGTCAAACAAAACATAGAGACACAGAGAGCCCTGATCAGACCCCACCCGAACACTTTCAACTTCTGGAATGCAACCTCTAGTTTTTAAACCATGTAACTACTTTCTTATTTAAGCCAGTTTAATTCTGTTTTCTGTTACAAATTTGTAATTTCTATTACAAATTCTGTTTTCTATTGCAAATCAAACTGATACAGAATTTGGTGCCAAGAATGAGGAAATAAACCCCTAAAACAGCAGGCTTGACTGAGAGAAGGAGGGCCAGCAGAGGGCAGTGTGGAGCCCAATATTCCAGCGTGGAGGTTAGTCATCCCTAACTAAGGGCAAAATGTCAAGTGCCATTTATCACCTTAATTACACTGTGCTTTTCTTCACTTTGTCCTGTACCCATGTCTCTACCAAAAGCAGAAAAACAAAAGGTAGAATTGAGTACTGCTGGTTCAGAGGAGAGTGGGATCTCAGGCCTGCTTTACTCATTTATAAATATCATACTCATTATATCATGGTCTGATGTCTAAGGTATTTGAGTTCACAAACTGTGAAGTAGGTGTCCCCCTGATTGTAGGGGATGAGAGTGAAGGGGAATAGTGGCCAGGTAGGGGTAGGGAGTTGACCTACATTAGCCCTGAGGTCCTAGGAGTCTATAACATAAAAATAGAGTGTATCCTAATAGCTCCTATTGATTTCTTTAGAGTATAGTTATTTTAGGAAACTAAGGCATGGATAAAATCAGGAGGCTGTCATGATCAAGAGGGTATCATCATATAACCAAGAGTTTTGGAATTAATAATATTATTAATATAGTAACATATTAATAATTATTCCAAATATTCTCATTATCAAACTTACATGGGCTCTATCAAAATAGCTCATACCACTTAGTACTCTAAACATTTTTTCCCTTTGTTACAAAAATTCTGAACATTACTGTATCAAAGCCACCAAGAGTTATCAGGATCTCTGTGAGAATACTTTCAGATACAACACCAAGAAAGAATATTGCATAAAACCCAGTCCAGACATACCTGTTATTATACAGCTTTTGTCAGATGAGTGACATGTTAAAGCAAAGCACAAGGAAATGCAGATTTATTTGTGTCTTTATTTTATAGCATAATTTCTAGGAATAGAGCACTAGGAAAAAATAACTTAACTGTACTCTTCCCTCAAGAAACATTTTTTAAAGAGTGATATAATTAACTCTAAGACAACACCCAGGAGGTGGAAAAGTTTCGGCTCTGGGTTAGAGCTGTGGGTCCCTGCAGACATCTTGAGAGTCAGAATTTCCAATAGCCTGTGTTTCCAGTACTTCTTACCTCCTGAACCAGGACCAGACTGAGCCAATTGTTTTTTCACTTTTTGGCCACTCCTCATTGCATGTGGGATATTAGTTCCCCAACCAGGGATGGAACCCGCACCCACTGCATTGGAAGCACAGAGTCCTAACCACTGGACCGCCAGGGAAGTCCCAAGCCAATTGTTTTTTTTTAATGATCACCAACAAAATCAGGTGTTTATAAAACCTTACCAGGCAAAATTCATGTGATTTTATGTGAAAACCAGTGAAACATGAATCTGGTTAAATCAATGTTTTTCTCTTTAGCTGGAAGGAATAAAGGATGAGTAAAGTTGTGACTATAAGAGGACAGAGGAGACTTTCCAAAGCTGAGCGCAGCTCTGGATGATAATTATGAAGAGCTAGGCCTTGGAGTGAGGCTCCCTGGTTTGAATCCATCTCTGTCCCTTACTACCTATGAAACATTGGACAAATTACTCACCCTCATTGTATCTCCATGTTTTCCTATATAAAATAGAGTTGATAATAGTGTCTCACAAAAGTATGAGGATTAGGGTTTCCCTGGTGGCGCAGTGGTTGAGAGTCCGCCTGCCGATGCAGGGGACACGGGTTCGTGCCCCGGTCCGGGATGATCCCACATGCTGCAGAGCGGCAGGGCCCGTGAGCCATGGCCGCTGAGCCTGCGCGTCCGGAGCCTGTGCTCCGCAACGGGAGAGGCCACAACAGTGAGAGGCCCGCGTACCGCAGAAAAAAAAAAAAAGTATGAGGATTACATGGGCTACTCATGTTAAAACAGAACAGCATCTGGCACATAATAGGTTCTCAGTAAAAACTATGTCCCTGGCACTTAAATGTTGACATTTTTGAAGAGGTCTAGTAATGGCAAGATATATTATGGGTTTCCATAGCCTGTTATTTCTAGCATATTGCTGATCACTCTCTTAGAATTGGTTGATTTCTCCCTCTGACCTGGACCTTTGTTGGAAGATGTATAACATTAATTCTCTAGGCTATTTCTCTGCGACATTTCCTAAAGGTCAGTTTTTGAGAATGTTCAAACAATACTTGAATTTTACAGTTCCGTGAATTAAGTTAATTACTTTTGTTAAGTGGTTTCATTATTGGATGCTTAATGGTGCATGACATGATACAGAGGCTGATGGCCACTTTGCCGTTTTGCTTTACAACAAAACTCTCCTTAAGATAGTATCAGGGGGCTTCCCTGGCGCAGTGGTTGAGAGTCCGCCTGCCGATGTAGGGGACACGGGTTTGTGCCCCGGTCCGGGAAGATCCCACATGCCGCGGAGCGGCTGGGCCCGTGGGCCGTGGCTGCTGAGCCTGCGCGTCCGGAGCCTGTGCTCCGCGGCGGGAGAGGCCACGGCAGGGAGGGGCCCGCGTACCGCAAAAAAAAAAAAAGATAGTATCAGAAGATGCTTCTTCAGGCTTAAGGATTTTTCTTCTACAAACAGGATATAAGTCAAGGCTAAAAACTGGGTTACTGTGCAAATAGGGGAAAAGCAATGAGCACATTACTTATAAACCTATTTTTAGTTCTACTGCCTTCCACAATGCTGCCAGAATTATATCAGAAACACAGATGGGATTGTGTTATTCTACTGCTTAATAGTCTTCAAATGGCTCCTCACTGCCTAAAAAATATCCAAACTCTTTAACAAGCCCAAGGCTTTAAACAACCTGGTTCCAATCCACCCCTGTAAGCTCATCTCTACTCATTCCCTCCTCTACATCCATGTTCTGACTTCTGAATACATCATATACTTACTTGCTTCTATTCCTTTTCTTATGTGGTTCCCACAATTGGAATATCTTGCTTATCTGGCATACTATATTCCACCAGGTGAAACTGATATACTGTCTGTATTGTGCTTCATACTTATTTCATCTTTTATTGGCTTCCAGGCAGAATTAATCATTTCCTTCTCTGAGTTAGAGAGAACTCAGTTCAACTACTATACTGGGGATACAATGTGAAGTCTAAACAGACATCAACCCTGCCCTTGTGAAGCAAACAATCTAATGACAAGTCAGACATTAATCAATTAATATCACAAATATAAAATAAACTATGATAAGAGGAGGAACATTTATGCATTTAAAAAGGCTTTCCTAAAAGATCTGAAGAGTAGCAGTAAACTAGGTAAAGGGAGCAGGGAGAGTATTCTAATAAAAGCATGTGCAAAGTCCCTGTGGCAGGAAAGAGCATAAAGTGTAAGAGCTGAAGGCCAGGGTGACTGGAACGGAAAAATCATTTAGACACCTACAGTTGGTTGACCCTGGAAAACAGCTTTTCTTCTCAAAACTTTACATCATCTACTCTAATCCTTTTGCCTCTAGAGGAAGATAATATGAGATCCCAAGAAAATTCAATATGGAATTTGTCAGATTTTCTATTAATGCTAATTCTTAACGATAAGAAAGTGAACCATTCCCTAAAGACTACTTTCAGCATTCATAAATGAAATTTATCTATTTTATTCTTTTTAGTTCTTTATATACTGCTCCTGACAGTATATAAAGGAGTTGTCATTGCTCAGAAAATAAGATAATCGCTTGTTTTCACTGGCAGGAGTAAGTCAACACCATTCTGCCAACAACTACCACCAGTAAGTCCCCCCACGACCACCTCCTACACACCCTGTATGTCCTGTAGAGGGCAGATAAGTTAATTGTTGGGGAAGTTAGCCACAAGTTTACTCCATGTTGCAGTCTTCACAAGATTCCTAGTGTTATTGATCTTAGAAAATTTAGTATACTGCTCTGAAAGTAAACTTTTAAAAAATTTCTCAAGAGATACATTTGCCAGCAACTTTTCATAATGGAAACAAGGGAGATAACTGCTCTCTCAGGGTTCATTAAAAAAACAAGGGTTTTTCTGGGTGATGGATTCAGGGCTACTTTGTGGGGTTTGTTTTTGTTTTTGTTTTTTTTTAAGAAAGGTGACTTTATATCGGAATTCTACGAGTATTACAATTCCAGTTAGAAAATGCAATGATTTGATGCTTATTTCACCTACTCATTCAACAGGTATTTATTAAGCATTTACCATGGCCTCTTCACTATGACAACTATGATCAGAAATACATTTGTGATTTATGTATTTTATTTCCTGAAGCCAGGCAACTGAAGTGTGACAGAAAACAAAGCAACCCTTAATAAGACTTGCATATGTTTTATTCATTTGCTCTTCAGACACATGCATCTCAGATATTAATTCCCACTTTGTGGTTGAGGACATTAGCATGCCATAACTAATTATAGTGCTGCTTACAGAAATGATAGATGAGGAAGCAGGAATTGTGAAGATGAGTCCAGAATCAAAGCACTTCATCACTTTTGATAGAACCAGAACAAAACATTCCATTCGGTTCATGTGAAATAGATTACTCAGTAAGGCAAAAATGTAACCGGTCTTTCTCAATTCTAAAATTAGGTTTTTTGTGTTTTTACTAAATGCTTCTGTTGGAGCTTCTCTCTAACCATTCAGGACAAGACGTCCCAAAGCTTAAGTCATCAGGCCAGCCAGAAGATGGAGTTAGGGCAGACAGGACTGTGCTCAATCTGTGCTGGCAACTCTGCTTATTACTATAAAAGGAACCGTCACCTGTTTGCTCATAAGCTGACTGTCCTCAACTAGACATCTAAGTGCATTGTTGCAGTGTCCCCTACTAAGTTCAACTTCAAGTTCTCTCTGTTCTTTGTAAAGGGAATTTTATATGACTGTTGCCTGGATACCAAAGACTCCAACTTGTATTGCAGTAGTTCATACTTCTGTCTCTATCTGTCAGGTCTTTAAGATCTTATAAAATCAAACACTCAACCTAGGATTTACAATTGTGGGGAAATTAAATTCCCTCCAAATAGAAATAGAAGGGATGGTAGTTTCTTTTTTTCCCCAGTCAGGTCGCTGTCTAACAAATAGTTGTCTGTGATTCTGGAGAACACAAACTTCTCGGTATTTTATTTTCAACCAAGGGTCACCCTGCTTCTTGTGTCTGTGCGTGTTTAGATTACTTGAAAATAGTGCACTTGCAGCAGGATGACCTCTTTAAAACCAGATCCTAAAGAATTTTGAAATTCTTATATGTAGAAACTGTAAAAATAACTGAAAATTGACATTAAAATCTGCGAAAATATTCCATCTTGCAAGAGAGTAACTTTAATTCTTTTCTGAGACTTGCTATTTCAAGTCTTGCTGAAATAAGCACCCTTAGTGATAAAAATTAAAAACAAATATGAATCCACAAGTCTGAAGCCACCTAAACCTTTCTACCGTCATTATGAATGAGCAACTAACAGTTCTGTTGCTGATATAAACTAAATGGAGTCTCTGCAGATATTGTTGTTTTGTTGGGCAAAGAAAAATGCTTCTTTTTCCTTTGGAATTCAGTGTGCACTCTGCCTAAAACTTTTCCCTAGTTCGTGTGAAAAGAGTTGAATTCCTGTTTGAGCACAAAATCTTAGACAAGATGAGAAGCTGAAATCAAGAAACCTGGGAAAAGGATTTATATAGGCTTCTTCTAGTCCAATTGGAAAAAGGAGTCAAAAGAAACTCGACAGAACCTAATGACTTTCAAGCAGAACAGTCTGTTAATGTCCTCCTTGTGCTATTTCACATGAGACAACCCAGACTTTGAGGGACACGCTATTTTGTACCATTACATTCTCAGGTGATTAACTTACTAAGGCGAGAGTATGAGGTCATACCTACACCCTGCATGCAGGGTTGAGATTTTCCTTGAAGGCAGTGGATGTCCCACTGTCAATCACCTGAAAAGAGGTAGTCCCAGGAACAGGAGAGGAAACCCTCTGACTTTGGTGAGGGTAAAAACTTATTACCTATTGCTTGCTTCATGGCAATTTGTAAGAAGCCCACAAGTAAGAGACAAATTCTGTTGCTTTCCTGGTGATTAGGATTAGGCCATTGCCAGATACATGAAAACAGTCTGGGAAACAACCCTACCTATACTATAACTAAGCATGGGAGTACTGGTAAGACTTCCCAGTACAAGAAGCCTGGATCCTGTGGATTCTGAAAGTCATCCCATCCAGTGGCAGTTGTATGTTTTTCTGAGCTAAACTTCCCTTTGATTACCTCCAAACTTACCACAAAATCTAGTTTAAAGGTTGCAGCCTGATGGATGACTTCCAGAATGGTAGAGTAAGAACCTCTGAAAATCTGCTAGTTTCTAAAAGCAAAGAGAACACTGGGGAAAATTGTCAAAATCAAACCTGTTCAGAACCCTAGATATTAACTAAAGACTTGCAACAATGCAAAGAGTTTTATTCAAGAAAAAATAGGTGAATGTCAGTACGAACAGCGAGTGTGTGGCATTTTAACTTGTCCTAATCATGTTCTCCTCTCCCCAGCTCCATGGTATCCTTGAAAAACAACAGCCTTGTAGCTATGGTAGCTGTAAATACCAGCAGCCTAGCAGCCACCAGAGGGAACAAAATGGGTGTGGAATGCCTCAAAAGCCCCACTCCCAGAGAACTATCACTATTTGACGTGTCTGTCAGCTTCCTGAAAAGCTCCAATCTCAGGGCTGGTCTTTATGTGACCTGACTCAGAGCTCACTCTGGAGAACAACTCTATCCCCAAGGTATTTGATGAAAGCCATCAGCAGCAATTATATAATATCACAGCTCCTGCTGAGGATAACAAGAGGCTGACCACAGAACATGAAAGGAAAAACTGGGGAAGGAGAAGTCCACAGAGCTTTGAAAAACTTTTATATGTTCCTGGGAATATAGGCCATACCCATATTCAGGAGCTGATGTGTATGCCCAGGAAAGACTTGAGACAACTCTAATTTCTCACATCTGACAGACCTTGAGGCTATGCACAAGCAGGAAGAAAAGGCTAATGCAGAGTTGTAAACTGACTACTGAAGTATTGAAGTCATGCCCCAACACACAGGCAGAGCTCCTCAGCAAAGGCTGAGACTTACTGGTTCAAGGCAATAAAGGAAATCTCTGTCCAGTCCTTAGCTTACCACAAAGAAAACCAACCAGAGACTTCAGTGGCTACAGTGACAAGGAAGAGAGACTGTACAAAATTAGCCCAAGAAAGTCACTGAGCAAGCAAACAGCAAGAACAAACATTGGGGAAGGTGAGAATCTGATTTCCAGAGTTGTGACATTACATTATTTAAAATGCCCCATTTTGGACAAAAAATTATAATGCACACACACAAAACAAATCAACAAATAAAACCCAGAAAATTACACCCCATACACAGGGGAAATAAAGAAGTCAACAGAAAGTTTTCCTGATAAGACCTAGACATCAGACTTACCTTTTAAACATTTGGACAAACACTTTAAATCAACTATTATAGATATGTTCAAAGAACTAAAGGAAACCATGTCAAAAGTACTAAAGAAATTATAAGACCAACATTTCACCAAATTGAGAATAAAGGGAAAAGAAATCAAATATAAACTGTGGATTTGAAAGGTACAATAGCTGAAATGAAAAAATCACTAGCATGGATCAACAGCACATTTAAACTGGCAAGAGAAAGAATCAGCAAACTTCAAGACAGGTTAATTAAGATTATCCAATCTGAGTAACAAAAAAGAAAAAGGAGAAAGGAGAATGAATAGAGCTTCAAATATCTATGGAACACCAAGAACATATCAATGTATGCATAATAGGATGCCCAGAATGAGAAGAGAGAAAGAGGCAGATATAATATTTGGAGAAACAATAATAATAATAGTCAAAAACTTCCCAAATTTGATGAAAACATCCAAGACGCTCAACAACACCCAAGTAGAATAAAGTGAAAGAGATCCACACCTAGACACATCATACTCAAACTGTCAAAAGACAAAATCTTGAAAGTGAAAAGTGACATTATATACAAGGGATTCTCAGTAAGATTAACAGCTAAGTTCTGATCAAAAACCTCTGAGACAAGAAGATGGTAGAATGATATATTCAGACTGCTGAGAGGAAAAAAAACATGTCCACCAAGAATTTATACTGTACAAAACTATTCTTCAAAAACGAAGGAAAAAGTATGGCATTCTCAGATAAACAAAAACTGAGAGAAAAATTGACAGTTAACTCACGGCCAACACCAACCCATCTTAGATTATACATACCTCATGCTGAGTCCCTCCCATCAGGAAACTTGCACAGTCCTCTTAGATAGCCTCATCCACCAGAGGGCAGAGAGCAGAAGCAAGAAGTACTACAATCCTGCAGCCTGTGGAACAAAAACCACATTCACAGAAAGACAGACAAGATGAAAAGGCAAAGGTCTATGTACCAGATGAAGGAACAAGATAAAAACTCAGAAGAACAGCTAAATGAAGTGGAGATAGGCAACCTTCCAGAAAAAGAATTCAGAATAATGATAGTGAAGATGATCCAGGACCTCGGAAAAAGTATAGAGGCAAAGATCAAAAAAAATGCAAGAAATGTTTAACAAAGACCTAGAAGAATTAAAGAACAAACAGAGATGAATAATACAATAACTGAAATGAAAAATACACTAGCAGGAATCAACAGCAGAATAACTGAGGCAGAAGAACAGATAAGTGACCTGGAAGACAGAATGGTGGAATTCACTGCTGCAGAACAGAATAAAGAAAAAAGAATGAAAAGAAATGAAGACAGCCTAAGAAACCTCTGGGACAACATTAAACGCAACAACATTCATATTATAGGGGTCCCAGAAGGAGAAGAGAGAGAGAAAGGACCAGAGAAAATATGTGAAGAGATTATAGATGAAAACTTCCCTAACATGGGAAAGGAAATAGCCACCAAAGTCCAGGAAGCGCAGAAAGTTCCATACAGGACAAACCCAAGGAGAAACACACCAAGACACATAGTAATCAAATTGGCAAAAATCAAAGACAAAGAAAACTTACTGAAAGCAGCAAGGGAAAAACAACAAATAACATACAAGGGAACTCCCATAAGGTTAACAGCTGATTTCTCAGCAGAAACTCTACAAGCCAGATGGGAGTGGCATGATATATGTAAAGTGATGAAAGGGAAGAACCTAAAACCAAGATTACTCTACCCAGCAAGGATCTCATTCAGATTTGATGGAGAAATCAAAAGTTTGACAGACAAGCAAAAGCTAAGAGAATTCAGCACCACCAAACCATCTCTACAGCAAATGCTAAAGGAACTTCTCTGAGTGGGAAACACAAGAGAAGAAAAGGACCTATAAAAACAAACCCAAAACAATTAAGAAAATGGTCATAGGAACATACATATCGATAATTACCTTAAATGTGAATGGATTAAATGCTCCAACCAAAAGACACAGGCTCACTGAATGGATACAAAAACAAGACCCATATATATGCTGTCTACAAGAGACCCACTTCAGACCCAGAGACACATACAGACTGAAAGTTAGGGGATGGAAAAAGATATTACATGCAAATGAAAACCAAAAGAAAGCTGGAGTAGCAATACCCATATCAGACAAAATAGACTTTGAAATAAAGAATGTTACAAGACACAAGGAAGGACACTACATAATGATCAAGGGATCAATCCAAGAAGAAGATATAACAATTATAAATATATATGCACCCAACATAGGAGCAACTCAATACATAAGGCAAATGCTAACAGCTATAAAAGAGGAAATCGACAGTAACACAGTACTAGTGTGGGACTTTAATACCTCACTTAGACCAATGGACAGATCATCCAGACAGAAAATTAATAAGGAAACACAAGCTTTAAATGACACAACAGACCAGATAGATTTAATTGATATTTATAGGACATTCCATCCAAAAACAGCAGATTACACTTTCTTCTCAAGTGCACATGGAACATTCTCCAGGATAGATCATATCTTGGGTCACAAATCAAGCCTCAGTAAATTTAAGAAAATTGAAATCATGTCAAGCAGCTTTTCTGACCACAATGCCATGACATTAGAAATCGATTACAGGGAAAGAAACGTAAAAAACAGAAACATATGGAGGCTAAACAATACGTTACTAAATAACCAAGAGATCACTGAAGAAATCAAAGAGGAAATCAAAAAATACCTAGAGACAAATGACAATGAAAACACGACGACCCAAAACCTATGGGATGCAGCAAAAGCAGTTCTAAGAGGGAAGTTTATAGCAATACAAACATACCTCAAGAAACAAGAAACATCTCAAATAAACAATCTAAACTTACACCTAAAGGAACTAGAGAAAGAAGAACAAACAAAACTCAAAGTTAGCAGAAGGAAAGAAATCATAAAGACCAGAGCAGAAATAAATAAAATAGAAACAAAGAAAACAAGAGCAAAGATCAATAAAACTAAAAGCTGGTTCTTTGAGAAGATAAACAAAATTGATAAACCATTATCCAGACTCATCAAGAAAAAGGAGAGGACTCAAATCAATAAAATTATAAACAAAAAAGGAGAAGTTACAACAGACACCTCAGAAATACAAAGCATCCTGAGAGATTACTACAAGCAACTCTATGCCAATAAAATGGACAACCTGGAAGAAATGGACAAATTCCTAGAAACGTATAACCTTCCAAGACTGAACCAGGAAGAAATAGAAAATATGAACAGACCAATCACAAGTAATGAAATTGAAACTGTGCTTAAAAATGTTCCAACAAAGAAAAGTCCAGCACCAGACAGCTTCACAAGTGAATTCTATCAAACATTTAGAGAGGAGCTAACAGGAATCCTTCTGAAACTCTTGCAAAAAACTGCAGAAGAAGGAACACTCCCAAACTCATTCTATGAGGCCATCATCACCCTGATACCAAAGCCAGACGAAGATACTGCAGAAAAAGAAAATTACAGACCAATATCACTGATGAATATAGTTGCAAAAATCCTCAACAAGATACTAGCAAACAGAATCCAACAACACAATAAAAGCATCATACACCATGATCAAGTGGGATTTATCCCAGGGATGCAGGGATTCTTCAATATACACAAATCAATCAATGTGATACACCATATTAACAAACTGAAGAATAAAAACCATATGATCATCTCAATAGATGCAGAAAAAGCTTTCGACAAAATTCAACACACATTTATGATAAACACTCTCCAGAAAGTGGGCATAGAGGGAACCTACCTCAACATAATAAAGGCCATATAAGACAAACCCACAGCAAACATCATTCTCAATGGTGAAAAACAAAGCATTTCCACTAAGATCAGGAACAAGACAAGGATGTCCACTCTCACCACTATTATTCAACATAGTTTTGGAAGTCTTAACCATGGCAATCAGAGAAGAAAACGAAATAAAAGGAATACAAATTAGAAAAGAAGTAAAACTGTCACTGTTTGCAGATGACATGGTACTATACATAGAGAATCCTAACGATGGCACCAGAAAACTACTAGAGCTAATCAATGAATTTGGTAAAGTTGCAGGATACAAAATTAATGCACAAAAATCTCTTGCATTCCTATACACTAATGATGAATATCCTGAAAGAGAAATTAAGGAAACACTCCCATTTACCATTGCAACAAAAAGAATAAAATACCTAGGAATAAACCTACCTAGGGAGACAAAAGACCTGTATGCAGAAAACTATAAGACACTGATGAAAGAAATTAAAGATGATACAAACACATGGAGAGTATACCATGTTCTTAGATTGGAAGAATCAATGTTGTGAAAATGACTATACTACCCAAAACAATTTACAGATTCAATGCAATCCCTATCAAATTACCAATGGCATTTTTCACAGAACTAGAACAAAAAATCTTAAAATTTGTATGGAGACACAAAAGACCCTGAATAGCCAAAGCGGTCATGAGGGAAAAAAACGGAGCTGGAGGAATCAGACTCCCTGACTTCAGACTACACTACAAAACTACAGTAATCAAGACAATATGGTACTGGCACAAAAACAAAAATACAGATCAGTGGAACAGGATAGAAAGCCCAGAGATAAACCCATGCACGTATGGTCAACTAATCTATGACAAAGGGGCAAGGATATACAATGGAGGAAAGACAGTCTCTTCATTAAGTGATGCTGGGAAAACTGGACCGCTACATGTAAAAGAAAGAAATTAGAACACTCCCTGACACCATACACAAAAATAAACTCAAAATGGATTAGAGACCTAAATGTAAGACCAGACACTATAAAACTCTTAGAGGAAAACATAGGAAGAACAGTGTTTGACATAAATCATAGAAAGATCTCTTTTGATCCACCTCCTAGAGTAATGGAAATAAAAACAAAAATAAACAAATAGGACCTAATGAAACTTAAAAGTTTTGCAAAGCAAAGGAAACTACAAACAAGACTGAAAGCAACGTTCAGAATGGGAGAAAATATTTGCAAATGAATCAACGGACAAAGGATTAACCTCCAAAATTTATAAACAGCTCATGCAGCTCAATATTAAAAAAACAACCCAATCCAGAAGTGGGCAGAAGACTAAATAGACATTTCTCCAAAGAAGACACACAGATGGCCAAGAAGCACATGAAAAGCTGCTCGACATCACTAATCATTAGAGAAATGCAAATCAAAACTACAATGAGGTATCACCTCACACCAGTCAGAATGGCCATCATCAGAAAATCTACAAACAACAAATGCTGGAGAGGGTGTGGAGAAAAGGGAATCCTCTTGCACTGTTGGTGGGAATGTAAACTGATACAGCCACTATGGAGAACAGTATGGAGGTTCCTTAAAAGACTAAAAGTAGAATTACCATATGACTCAGCAATCCCACCACTGGGCAAATACCCAGAAAAAACCATAATTCAAAAGACACACGCACTCCAATGTTCATTGCAGCACTATCTACAATAGCCAGGACATGGAAGCAACCTAAATGCCCATCGACAGACGAATGGATAAAGAAGATGTGGTACGTATATACAATGGAATATTGCTCAACCATAAAAAGGAACGAAATTGAGTTATTTGTAGAGACGTGGATGGATCTAGAGACTGTCATACAGAGTGAAGTAAGTCAGAAAGAGCAAAAGAAATATGGTATATTAACACACATATGTAGAACCTAGAAAAATGGTACAGATGAACCAGTTTGCAGGGTAGAAATTGAGACACAGTTGTAGAGAACAAACGTATAGACACCAAAGGAGGAAAGTGAGGTGGTGGTGGTGGTGGGATCAACTGGGATTGACATGTATACACTAATATGTATAAAATGGATAACTGATAAGAACCTGCTGTATAAACAAATAAATAAGATTCAAAATAAAAAGGAAAAGATTACTTATACCTCATGGCCTAATAATTGCCTTTGTGTTCCCACTGTTGCTCTTTGAAACTTGGCCCTGACTTTTTATTCCAAACTAAAAATGCGTATTTCTGAATTTTCTTAGAATATATTTACACATCAATGGGAATTAATAAACACTTATTAAATTTTAATGTAACCCAGCAGCAGACTTATAAGTGCACCTTCTACTATTTTCAGTTGAATTGTGGATGTAATTCTGCCTCTCTAAGGCTAGGAGCATACCCATAATGTAATTCGCATTCTTTCCAAAAATGTATTTATGTATTCAGCAGGTAAGAATCAAGGGAGCTCACTAGAAAGGTGGAAGGAGAAGTTAATTATAACCATTTTCCAAAATTCACATCAAACTTTTAGCTCCTAATAGTTAATTAGGCTAATGCACTTCAAAAATATTCATTATTTGAAAGTTCTGAATATTGACTTTGCTCATCTTTAGCAAAGATGCAAAAAAAAAAAGTCTACCTGCCTATCTGGATATGCTCAGCCTCAGTCCCATTATCTAGGACAAGTGTTTTCAGACTAGCCTCATCCCCTACCCCAACACCTACTCCATGCCACAGGACTCTTTGGATATGCCATGCTCTTTCTAACTCAGTGACTCCATTAACCTAGTCAGACTACTCATCTTTTAAGACCAAAACACCCCCTCCTCTGTAAATCCTTTTCTGATATCCTGGACAATTGGTCACTCCCCCCTCTGCAGTTCCACTTCTGCTTTTATTTCTTGGAAGTACTTATCACATTTGACAGTAATTAATCCGCCCACATGGCTGCTGCCACTATTAGACTCTGATTTCCTCCGGAAATGGCAAGGTTCGTGGGTCTCTGTATTCTTGACCCCCAATACAGTAACCAGAAAGGGCTCAGTGAGGTTTGATCTAATGAACTATCTGAAATAGATAACTAAATTTCACTAGTGAAGTATAGGTACAAGAGCCTTTAATGGAAGATGGGGTTCCTTAACATAACATTTTCTAACACTAACTATGTGCTAATAACATACCCTCTGCTAATCCACTACTGTAAAGAAAATTCCCTGCTTCTTCAGGACTGCTGCGCTCACATCTAGGGTACTTTATGTATGTTTTATTTATTTGAATAAACACATGAAGCAGTACTCTTGCGAAGCAATCGATGCTAACATCAGCAACTTGATCACTCATGCAAATCTATGCCTGATCAGATCTCCTCACAAGTATTACAAATATACCTGTAGGCATGTCTGACTCTGAGGATGAATGCAAGTTCTGCCAGGGAATGCAATATACATACTCAAGTAACTGTGAGTGCCTTAATTAATCGTCTAATAATTCTAAATACATATATCCTAGTACCTAATATAATGCTTGGCATATGGCAGATGCTCAGTGTGTGTTGTCAGTTAATAAAATATAATGGTCTTGATTTAAATAGTGTAACTATCTCCTGAATCTTTTCCTATCTTTACCCCTACTTCTATCCTTGGTCAAAGGCAGAATCCTCTCTTTCAAGCACACCTTTTCAGAGGAAATAAATACTTTTTCAGAATGATTTTCTATAGTTACTCCTCTTGAGACCAGTTCAGCTTCCACTGCCAGGACTTGATGTCTCTAATATAAATGCTTTTCTAGTTTCCCATTTCAGAATTTGCACTGAAATAGTAACAAATTTAATTTGATCACACAGAAATAGTCTCTTTTCATTGGGCTCATAGCTCTTGTGAGCTTTCTTGAATTCACTTTCAAGACTTGTCTAAATGATTTTTCCGTAAGACAATCATAAAATTCTTGCCTCCCAATTTTTCTCCATCTTTCTTTTCTAAAACCTTTAGTATTTATTTTTCTGCATCTAACTCTCTTTACCTTTCTTTCCCTGAGATCAACTCCTTGGTCTAAAGATCAGTCTCAGGAATGTAACCTTCTTTTGGCCTACTTCTAAATACTATGGAGTCACCTTTTTGTCTGTAACCAAATAGACTTCTGTGTAGTCAAGAAATTGGAAAGTAAAGTGTTTCTTCACACTCCTCTTAATGATGGAATTATAATGTTGTTTTACACTGGTCATTATGGTAAAGAGTTCAAGTTACTGATTGGTTTTTGGTTACATCCAATTATTTTTAGTAATGTCTTTGCTTGGAAAGGGATACTATTACACAAAACCACCAGTTGTAGTAAATGTGTAGCTGTAATTTTATAAGAATAAAACACACTTTTTAAAAATTAAAGAATGGTTCTTTAGATAGCTATACAAAGAAGCTTTAGTTTACATACTACAGATATATAATGTTATATCACAAGCAGATACTCAGCTAACATTCAAATGTAGGATGTTGATTTTTCTCTTCCACTTCTTCACTTCCATTCCCTTCTCTTGTAAACAGTGGCACAGCCAGGGGCCAAGGATGTGGCAGGATCAATGAGGTGGCAATGGGGTTGAGAGATTGATTACATATAGGTAGCTGAGCAAGTAAGTACATATATCGATTATAATGGGAGCCAGGTTCTTAACGAAATGTGAGGCAATGTTAGCTGCTAGGGTGGGAAGAGCTGTGAGAGGAGATTTGAGAAGAAGGTAGCCTTGAAATACTCATTTTGGAAAGCAGAAAAGCAAGTAAACTAGGAGGTATAATACAATTGTCAGATGGTGTTCAGTGGGCATTTGATATTTGTTCTATGTATTGGTTTCTTATTGGTGCTGTAATGAATTACAGATGACTTGGTTACTTAAGACAGCACAGATTTATTATCTTAGTGCTGGAGCTCAGAACATGAAATGAGTTTCACTGGGCTAAAATCAAGGTGTCAGCCGTCCCTCTGGAGACTCTAGGGTAAAACCTGTTTCCTTGCATTTTCCAGCTCTAAAGGACACCTGCATTTAAAAAAAAATTTTAATTCTGATTTCTTCCCACATCCTCAAAGGAAGCAGTGGAGCATCTTTAAAATCTCTCTCTCTCTCTCTGTGTGTGTGTGTGTGTGTGTCCCTCCCTCTCTCTCTGACTGATGTTTCCATTGCCACAACTACTACTCTGACTCTGCTTCTGTCATCACATCACCCTCTCTGAACCTCCATCTTATAAGGACCTTTGTTATTCCATTGGGCCCACAATGTAATCCAGAATAATCCTCATTTCATATATATATATATATATATATACATATATATATGTATTCCTTTTCATATTTTTTCATGTAGCTTACTGTAAGATATTTAATACAGTTCCCTGTACTATATGGTAGGACCTTGTTATCTGTTTTAGACAAAATAGTGTGGATCTGTTAATCCCAAATACCTAATTTATCCCTCCCCCACTTCCCCTTTGGTAACCATAAGTTTGCTTTCTGTGCTCATTTCAAGATTCTTAATCACATATGCAAAGTCCCATATTCAGTTTCTAAGGTTTAGAATATGTACATCTTTGGTGGGGAGCATTATTCTCTCTACCACATACCATGACTCTGAAGTGAGAACAGTCAAGAAAGTTTTCCTTTTCTACAGTTGCTAGGCGGAAAAAGAATGGAGGAAGTAGAAAGCTTGGTTTTACCAAGATTGTAACCCTGAAGGGAGAAAGGGAGAAAAGGTAATTCTAGCGATGGATCTTAGACTCTAAGTTGGATAAGAAAGGAAGCGAAGACACAGTGGAGTGGGAGGGCTGATTGATAATTAGACTGTGGTAAGACCAGTGGGCTAAAGGTCTCAATGAGGTCAAAGAATTGCTGAGTGGGATACCTAAAATAGGCTAGTGGATGCAAGGAATCGAGATTTCAGAAGTGTGCATTCATGCTTTGGATGAGGTCAGAGGTGTGACCATGGGAAAGGACATCTGAGGTGGGATGAAAGAACAAGTATTGGATGCAAGGGAATTACTTGCAATTGTTCTGTTTAAGAAATTGGAAAAAGGGAAGTCACTGAATAAAGGGAGTAAGGTTGAAGTCTGTCAACAGATGCAACCCATGGAGCCAGAGTAAGGTAGATGTTAGATAGATAGATAGAAAGATAGAGAGATAGATAGATAGGGTTAAACAACTAGCTATTCATTTTTTTAACCCTGTAGCATTTGCTTATTAGCAAAACCAAAATATATATACAATTCAGGGGTATTATTGGATAGAAAATTAAAATCATTCCTGTGCTCCATCTCTTCATGGAATGCTAATAATCTGGGTTACTTAGTGTTATGGGCTGATTGTGTCCCAAAAGTCATACGTTGCATGGACATATATACACTACCAAATGTAAAATAGATAGCTAGTGGGAAGCAGCCACATAGCACAGGGAGATCAGCTCAGTGCTTTGTGACCACCTAGAGGGGTGGGATAGGGAGGGTGAGAGGGAGAGGCAAGAGGGAGAGGATATGGGAACATATGTGTATGTATAGCTGATTCACTTTGTTATACAGCAGAAACTAACACACCATTGTAAAGCAATTATACTCCAATAAAGATGTTAAAAAAAAAAAAGAAAAAACAAAATTCATATGTTGAAGCCCTAAACCCCAATACCTCAAAAGGTGACTATATTTGGAGATTGGACCTTTGAAGTGGTGATTAGGTTAAAATGAGGCAGAGTAGGCTGTAATTCAATCTGACTGTTGTCCTTATAAGAGGAGGAAATTGGACACCCAAAAAGAGAGACACCATGGATGTGTGTGCACAGAGGAAAGACCATGTGAGGACATAGTGAATAGGCAGCCATATATCTGCAAGCCAAGGAAAGAGGGAGGCCTTAGAGAAACCAAACCTGACACCTTGATCTTGCACTTTCTGGCCTCCAGACCTATGAGAGAATTCCTGTTGTTTAAGCCACCCAGTCTGTGGTATTTTGCTATGGCAACACTAGCAAACTAATGTACCTAGTTTGTTTTAGAGATTATTATTTAGAAATTGTTCCTAATTTTATTTATTTATTTATTTATTTGCGGTACATAGGCCTCTCACTGCTGTGGCCTCTCCCGTTGCAGAGCACAGGCTCCGGACATGCAGACTCAGCAGCCATGGCTCACGGGCCCAGCTGCTCCGCAGCATGTGGGATCTTCCCGGACTGGGGCACGAACCCATGTCCCCCGCATCAGCAGGCGGATTCTCAACCAATGCGCCACCAGGGAAGCCCTATTTAGAAATTGTTCCTAATTTTAACACTACTGTAGAAAGTTCTTTCTAGCTGGAAGTTCTTTTTAGTAAGGATCTCAGAATTCACTCAATCTTACTTCCTCTTAAATTCTCTGAATCTTAGTGAAGACGACAATGGGAAGTATTCATGTAAGTGAAAGGTGATGGCCTATTTCCCATTGGTTCCCAGACTTTGCTTTGATCTGCAGAAATTCAGCCTTGATACGAGGAGATTATGTTGTGAAATCTTCATTGGCCAGGACACACATCAAGTCTTTTCCACAGCCTCTGTCTGGAAAAGTTTGAGTGCAAGCTGGCAGTACTATAAGAGCAACCTAGGAGTCCAAGTCCTTTCCTGCCTGCCTCCACCATCTGTCTTCCCTGTGGCAACTGATTTTCCACTTGCAGCAGGCAAAGAGGTTTTGCTATTTATAAATTAAGGTGTTTGTGCTAAAACACCCAGGAAGCAAGCAGAAGTAGAAGGAAAGGTTGTACAGTCTTACACAAGTAAGAAGTGAAACATGAAAATTAAATACCTCATGAAGGATGGCTTGGCAAGATGACCCACATCCTATTACAAAAGACATTAAAGAAGTAATTTCATCTATTTGGAAATATCACAACAGGAACATAATGTTGTGTCCTTGTGTACTCCAATTCTTACTTCTGAGCTACGACATTAATTTGTGGGTACCTTTCTACTCTCTCTGATCTTGAAATGTTTACAGAAATTACCAAACTTTTGGCCACCAAGCAATTTGTGAAGTTCCTGTAAGAAAAAAAAAAAAAGAATGCAAATGTGTCGGTAAACACAAGCTGGGTGAGAGTCTTGGTGTAGATTATGTCCCATGTCGTCAATTGGGCACATCATTGGCAGAAGAAGCCTGTGGTAAGAGTCTACACCTGGTGCACTCAGTTGAAGCAGGCTACCTGCCCGGTCCACTGTGACTATCTTGAGAACCACTGCTACAGCACCCATCAAGTAGTTCACTCCATCTTTAACTTGCCCAGTGAGGCCTCCCCACTGTTCCACCAGCTAACGCAGCAGGTGCAATGTGTACGCTGTCATCCAGAACATGTCTGGATTTCATGATGCTCCATTTGATGCCAAAGAGGCTTTGTATAAACAGTCGTCCTGCCATGAATGCCTGTCACTGCCAAAAACACATGGCAAGAGAAGAGCATGTTTTACAATGCTTACGGTGCAAAGGGGTGCATGCATGTATTTTAAAACAAACAACAGAGTTAAAGGCATAATTATTGCTATTGCCTCCTTCATATTAGAGTCTCCCGTACTGTGAGAAAACAACCAAACTTAATGTGTTACATAAAATCACAGAACTCAAGCCCCTCATTTTACAAATGAGGCCTAAAGACTTTGTTCAATGTCACATGGAAGGTCACACTGATTCCTTAATATCTGATCAAACGTACTTGCTAAAAGTTCCCAGGCCCTATGCCTACAATTTCAGATTCAGTGAGCATGGCTCAGGCCCAGGAATCTGCATTTTAACAAGCGCCCCTGGTGACTGCATGCAGGAGAGAGATACTGGGATAATTAAGGGCAAGTCTCGAGCATCCTTTCATTTCATCTGGAAGAACTCATTTCAGCATTTTTTGTATGGCAGCTCAAGTGGTAAGGAAACTCCCCTAGCTTTTGTTTGTCTGAAAAGTCTCTCTCTCTCCTTCATTTCTGGAAGACAAAATTTGCCAGATATTCTTTTTTGGCAGTTTTTTTTTCTTTCAGCAGTCTGAATATCTTATTCCACTTTCTCCTGGCCTATAAGGTTTCTGCAAAGAAATCCACTGATACCCTATGAGGGTCCCCTTTTAAGCTTTTCTCTTGTTGTTTTTAAAATTCTCTCTGTCTTTGATTTTTGATAGTTTTGCTTTAATGTATCCTGGAGAAGACCTCTTTGAGTTTTGAGGGGGACCTATGAGCTTCATGAACTTGGATATCCAAATCTCTCCCCAGATTTGGGAAGTTCTCAGCTGTTATTTCCTTAAATAAGCTTTCTTCCCTCTTTACCCTCTCTTCCCCTTCTGGAACTCCAGATTGTTTCTTTTGCTCCACAAATTCACAGCTTGTTTTTGTTTGTTTTGTTTGGCTTTGATGATATCCCATAGATCACATGCCTCCTTCACTCTTTTTCTTTTTCCTTTGTTCTCTTCTGATTAGATAATTACAAAGGTCCTGTCTTCTAATTCATAGATTCTTCATTTTGCTTGACCGTTCTGATGCTGATGCCCTCTACTGCATTTTTCATTTTCTTCATTTTATACTTTAGCTCCAGAATTTCTGGTTTCTTTTTTATGATTTTCTCTTTGTTAAACTTATCATTTTATTCATGTATTGTTTTCCTGATTTTGTTGAATTGTCTGTGTTTTCTTGTAGCTCATTGAGCTTCCTTAAGATAGCTATTTTGAATTCTTTATCAGGTAAATCACAGATCTCCATGTCTTTGGAATCAGTTCCTGAAAGATTACTGTCATCTTTTCGTGGTATCTCGTGTTCCTGATTTTTCATGTTCCTTGAAGTCTTGTGTTTCTGTCTTTGCATTTAAAGTAGCAGTCCCTACTCCAGTTTTTACTAACTGCCTTCAAGAGAAAAATATCTCCTATCAAGTCCTGCTAGGGTTTCTGAGGCCTTCGAACGAAATTAAAAATTAAATAAACTTACAATTAAATAAATTATATTACAAATAATGGGTATATATAATCAAAACTCATCAATTCTTAATGATTCTACTACATTTTACTATTACCTATATTCTTGAGGTTAGGTCTAGGATATCTGCATGGTGAAAATACTATAAAATAGTATTCCAGCTTCTAATCCAGTAACATCACGTTGGTAGCTTGAAATCAGCCATGATGGTAGTATTTACACCACAGAAATGAGAAAATGCTACAAATCAGGGCTTGATTTATTGTTTTGTTGATCATCCAGACTGAGATCCGGGAAACACTTTCTATAAAAGGTCAGGAAGTATTTTAGGCTTTGCAGGCCGTACAGTCTCTGCCACAACTACTCAATGCTACTGTGATAGAGAGAAAGTGGCCACAGACAAAATGTAAGTGAATAACACAGCTATGTTTCAATATAACTATTTACAAAAACAGGAGCAGCCAGACTGGGCCCATAGGCTGTAGCTTGTCAACCCATGGTCTACACTTAACAAAGTGATAGATAAAATGTTAATGTACATCAAATTTAAAAGAATGCCATAACATAAGGTAGTCATTAAATTGTACAGGGCACACACAAAAAAAGAGAAAATATTCTTCCAGTATTCTAAAACTATCATCCAATTCAGCAAAAAGTCTGTCATCTCTTTGATAAGCCAATGAACCTCTAACGTACATCATAGCTATTTCACTTTCATCTTACTTGCTGACATAAATAAAAATATCAACAGACATTTATGTTGGAATCACGCTTTTAAAAAAATATGGGTATTTATTCTGAAATAATAAATGTGCCTCCATTTTTTGGTCAGATGTAAAAATAAGGTTTTTAAATTGGCTGACATATAATCAGATTTTTTTCTCATCTTCTTTTCCTTTTCTTCCTTTCTTCCTTTTAAATATTAGGACTTAGAACACTTACCTCAAGTACTTATTTTACTAATTTGCTGTACAAACCAGGATGCTTTGAGCAAGAGGTAACAGAAAACTTAATTCAACCTGTCTTCAAATATAAGTTTCTTGGCTTATATAAGACATACATCTACGGGATTGGGCAGGTTTCAGGGTTAGTATCATCTATGGCTCTGGTTCCCTGCTGTTCTGCCCTCTGGTGTGTGTGGCTTCCTACTTAGGCTGGATTTGAAATGACTGTAGCACTTCTGGTCCATACAACAGCATCCAGAGGAAGATAAGAAAACTCCCAGAAGAGGGAGGAGGAACTTTTCCCATAATCCATAGCAAGTCTCTGCTTCATGTTTATTGGCACAGATTGCGTCATATGACAGTTTTTCAACCTACCCCAGGCAAGGTGAATAGGCTTAACCATAGGCCCACCCTGGAACTTGGGTGGGATGAGCTTCCCATAAAACATGTGGACTGAACTTGGCAGGGCTAGACACCTGAACAAAATGGAGGAGGGGGAAAATGAATAAGGAAAAGGTCACTGAAGATAACCCACTACTGTTTATTTTTTATTTAGCTTTTCTGTTAGCTCTTTCTCTGCAGCTTGCATCTCAACTGAAACCTTCAGTAGAGAGTTGCTCAAAAAGTTTACAACTTAAAGAAAATGACTGAAAATAGTTTCAGAGAGTTAACTGTTAGGATGTTAATCACAGCAAGCAAAAAACTTGAAAACAAACTAAATGTTTAACAGTGATTGAGGAAATTATGTCGTTGAAATGTTATAAATACATTTGACATGGTAACATTTTCATGAAATAGTATATAGAGGAAAAAGCATGTTGTAAAATAGTATTTTAGAATCAAAAAATAAAACAAAGACCACCAGTGTTTTAAAAGGAAAAAAAAAAAAAAGAAGCAAACATATTCATTATCTTGGCACAAAGGGAAACCTAAGCCAGTGAGGAAATCACTGAGTAGTTTGCTCAGGGGGGAAAGTAGGTGTTAGTGGTACTTATACCTATTAAGCATTGAAAATTATCCTCTGGGAAATAATGGAACAACTCCATCTGTCTGTAAACAGTTGATAACAATAAGCCCCACTGCTCATTAATAAGCATCTTCAATTAGTTCCAGTAAGGGTCAAAGTTCACAGTCTTTAATCAACTTAATTACTTAGGACCACTTGTGATGAAATGCAGCATCCAATTTTGGTATCTCCTAGATGAGAGTAAAATTATTTTTATTTCACTATCAACCTGTATCATCAGCATTCAGCCACTAACATTTAAAATAGAGGGAATTGAAATCAGAGAATTGGATACACAGGAGATGAAAGAGTTGAGAAATCGGGAGATGAGATGACAGATTAGCAAGAGCAGGAAGCTACTACCCAGACCCTAGACTAGTGGGACAAAGGGAAATGTGGTGACAGTATAGCCCAAAAGCTAAGGTCGACTGATGGAAACTAAGACCTCCATCATCCTGTCTCACAGAAGCTGGAGGAGATGCTCCTCAAGGCAGAGAAAGGGAGATGGAAATACCCTGGCTTCTCCCTTCCTCCTGCCCTCCAGTCTCTCACCAAGGCCACCCATTGGCCAAACCTCAATGAAACCTGGATGATGAGATAATGGGGGAAAACAGGAAGTGCTATTTGCCATGGTCAAACCATTCTTTATATGTAGAGCATAGGAAGTGATGTATTGCTATCTGACTGCAAACAGTTCTAAGCCTGCTACAGAGAACCTGCCAATGAACGTGTGAATGTAGGTAAATGTACATTTACAGGGATGCTTCCAGAAGTCCATCTACATGGAAGAATGTTAGTCTTTTTTTTCTAGGTTATGATAGTTTTTTTTCTATTCAATTGTTCATATTTTCTGATTTTCTTCAATGACTATATATTACTAAAGTTATTTTTTTAAGATTACAAATTATTTTTAGGAATTAAATATTAAAACAGGAAGTTGTATTGCAAACATTTGGTCAATAAATCACTGCTGCTTTCAAAAAATCTATATTGTTACTCATGCCCACATTGTCCAGAGGGCATGTAGGTACAATCCATCATGAGGAACAGTCACACTCCTTAGAGTGGAATACTTAAAAAACAAACAAAGCTTTTTGCTGCTATTAGCTGCCTCTTAGAATAAAACATGAATATATTATTGTCCTCACAGATGGACTCCTTACTCTTAGCAAAGCTCCCATCTCCTCCAGGCGTGAGGAGCGGAAGTAAAGAAGTAGTTACAGGGAAGATAATCTCATTCTGCCACAGTTTTAATGGTTCAAATATTTTCTTTCTCTGTAAGAGTAAAGTATTAATTGCAGGATTATCACAAGGCTGGCAGTAAGCAATTGCAAGATGCTGATGGATGAAGTTTTAAGTTTAATGTACTTAAAGGTGACATCTCAGTACACAGGAAGACACAGACAGGGAGTTACACAGCAGCATGTCCAAGCTTCCAAATCCCCAGGAACACCCCAAGATACTGAGGGCGTGAGGGGAGATGGGGTGGAATCCAGAGTGCTCTCCTCTGCCATTCTCACAGAGTTTTCATAATCTCTTGACGCTGGCTACTGTCTGCAGATTCTGGCCATCTGCTTGTCTGTCCAGTAGATACTAGTAACTACTAACACCCCCAATACATTCCCAAATGCCTCCAGATAGGTTGAGAAACTGAGTGAACTAAAAGTCAATTTTTGCCTGGCATACTACCCCCCTGGTACAATACACATCAATCCGGGCTGCCTGTTAAAATCAACAGGGAATCTTTAAAAATGCCAATACCAGGGCCCAAGTCTAGAAACTGTGAGCGGAGGAGTCTTGTGTGGACCTGGGGCATCCACAGTTCTAAATACTAGTCAGGTACAACCAGGGTTGAGGATCACAACTCAAAACCAGGCACAGATCTACGAAAAGTTATTTCAGAAAGTGCTTCTTAATAAGCGTACGTGCATCTCCCACTGGGAATGACACCACAGGTTCTCTGCCTCTCTTCCCCAAGGAAAAAACTAAATAGAATTTTCCAGTTGTTAACTTTAGACACTTTTAGAAAGCCATTTGCCTCACTATCACCCTCACTTCCAAAGGAGGATGGAAGGAACCCAGGTCCACTTAGCCTGCTGCCTGGGCCAAAGATCCCAGAGTGGAGTGAAGAGTTCAAGAAGGGTAAACCATTTACTCACTTCTCCACAGGTGTTTTGGCATATTGTAGCTTTATCAATTTTTAGCTCTCAGATAAGACTTGTCCATATTAAAATTTACAGGCACAGACACAGACACACACACACAGATAAATCTTCTGGGCTTAGCCCAAGTCCTGTTTTGAATAATGGGCCCTTAACTACATCACTTCTCTCATTTTACTAATGGAGAAATTGAGAGAGGTCAATTTGGTTTTCAACGTAAATGTCTCTTCTCCCAAGGAAGAGTCCCAGTTCCCCCATAAGTTACATTAAAGCCCTTGTTTGGTAGTCCCATCACCCCCTCTATTTCCCCTATCAGACCCCATTCCACACATCTTACAGTAGCCTGGGATTGCCCATCAGACTCAAGTCCCTGAGAACAGAGACTGTGCTCTCTTGTTCATCAGTGTATTCCCAGTGCCAGGTACTATATCACATTTTAGGGGAGATAATAGCTCTTCTTTCATTTTCATCAAGTGAATGCCATTTTTGGTATGCATGGAGTCAAATATCCTAATTTCTCTTTTACAAAAACACATTCCACCTTAAGGAACACGATAGGAACATGCATTCCTTCAAAGCCATGTCACTGTCATCACATATAACAACACCTTCAGAATTGACTTGGAGGTTTGGGCCAAGTCTAATAATTAAAAAAAAAATCCTGACAGATAACTGAGTAAGATTTAAGAATGTAGCTTAAATTGTGTCAGAAAGAATTACCAAGGTTTTTATTTCTAGAAAGAAATATGACATGTGAGGGGAAGTGAGTTGAAAAGTGAGCACAGGCATCAGAGGCAAATTGAAGAGGAGCCCGCTGGCCAGGACACAGGAGAATTTTTAGATGATTACATGCAGTTTGGGCTGTTTGAGAGTGCTTGGAAGAAAATCAGCAGTCTGATTTTCTAAAAAAAGTAAAACTGCAAGATATGAGCCAAGAGTACAAGGCACTAATCTCGAATACCTAGAAATCTACCTAATTTTTCAGTTGAGAATACTGTGGAAGAAGATGTCTAATAAGTCGTATATGTTCAGAATCTCATACTTTTTCAAATGCTCTCACCTTTCCTTTCACTTTGAAGAAAAGCATTTTCTTATTAAAATATTCTTTCCCAGCTTCCACATCAACTTTCTGTAGCCTTGAATGCATGAATATTTGGCTTTTGTTTTCTCATCATTCTTTTAGAAAGACTACTATGTTGGTTTGCTTTAAACACAGGGTCCCTGCTAGGTGAGCCGTGACTCTTAAAAAACTTCTTCTTTCACATGAAAATATAAAAGAAAAAGACCCTACTAAGTCTCTTTTCAAACAATTCTGTAGAATTTTTTTTCCTCCTTGTCTTCTTTATCTTGTGAACCCATGTGTTACTACCAATACCTCCATCTGCCTCTCAAAAATAAAGATCAGGTACATTCACTCCTCTCCTAGGTATTTGGCAAAACTCAGAGATGATCATCTTTTTCACAAGCTATCTTGTGTTCTCCCACAGGCAGGAATAGAAACGCACTTTGTATTTCCCGCTCCCCATCTCACCAGCTGATCTTCCTGTTTGGCCTTTCTGGTGGTGGGAGAGGGTAAGAAGACTAGTTTCTACAAGTGCAACATGTAGTCAGAAAGAAAAGCAGTGTCCACAGAGCAGCATCCCCTTGGTGATACGAAAGACAGGCAACAAAGAGATGCAACAAAGAGAGTTGCACGAGAACAAAAAATAAATTTGAGCACTTGGGCCACCGGGAGACAAGTTGATGGGTTGTGAGCCAAGCTGAATTAGGAACTAAAGAATTAGGAGATAGTAGTGAACATGATACTGTTGGGCTTAGTCTCAATAGTCAACATCAGCACGGTGAGCCAGGTCAGGACGGGCTATTACCAGCTCTGACAACAGAAGTCCTTGTGTAAAGCGGAAGATGGAGATTTCCTGCCTGACCTGGGAATTATGCCCTCATGAGCCTCAGAGTAGTTCTTAGCTGCCTGATACCCAGTGTAGTGGGATCATATTTTAGGATGTAACTGAAGTTTATACCTCATTTAAAAAAACAAAAATTGTTAAACACACTAGTGATGAGAATATATAAAAATTTTAACACATCTTGCTTCAAGGGAAAAAGCCTATAGCAGACCAATTCAAAGATTCAATAGAGAATTTACAGGAAAAGAGAATGGCTAGATCAGTGTTTGCTCAGTACTATGGACACTTCGGACCTGATAATTCTTTACTTGGGGGGTAGGGGACTGCCCAGTGCATTACAAGATGTTTAGCAGCATTCCTAGCCTCTACACACTAGATGCCAGTAGAAAACCCCGCTCCCTCCACCAGGCTGTGACAACCAAAAACATTGTCAAATGTTCCCTAGGGGGAAAAAATACCTCTGATTGAGATGCATGGGATTAGATTACCATTGGTTAGACTCAAATCAAAAAGAAAAGAGTGGTTGGTTAAAGGTTACTAAATTCTTGACAGATATCAACTGGGTATGTAGCTGACTGGGCTTCCAGATTTTTAATCTCATTAAAGTTCCTCAGGAAATGGTTTAAACATTTTATCAGGATTGCTCTTTTCTCCCTGAAAGGAGATTGTGAATTACATCACACAAAAGTTCTGTCCCAGATCAGATCCGATTTGGGACAATTTTCTTTTACAACCTCTAGGACACATTTATATTCATGACCCTCTTCCCAAGCATTTAGGCAATAACAATGACAGTTTTTCATATGCTCTGCTCTTGAGGAAAGCAAGATACAGAAAGAAAAAATCAGGTAGACACATTTCTAAATATTATTATTAAATGCCTAGCAGGAGCAATTACAGGAAACTTAAAGAACAAAAGCCAGACCTTCCATTGCAAGAACCAGGCCTTCGGAAAAACCAAACATGTGTGCAACTCAAGGTTTGAGAATCTGGAGCAACCAGAATACAAAACAAACACACACGCACACACACACACACACACACACACACAAATACAGTATTCACACACAGAGGGAAAAAATGCTCAGAATACAGAGATAACACAGGGAGTTATCTAAAAGAACTCTATTCCTGACCCCAACCAGGGTGAAAACAGATATCGGAGAATGAGTGGTGCATCAAGAGAAACACTGCTAAGTGTTTCTCCTGCCCAGAGCAATGAGGGCAGGTATAAACAGACAGAGGGCCTAAGGAAACTGCCCACACCACTCCCACCCCAACCTGTCTTTTTCAATTCCCCATAGCATGGGGCAGGCAGGCACTAAAGAGAGCGGAGAGTGCCAGTGGCCAACTTGTGGAGTGGGAACGTGTCACTGAACAGGGACAAAGTGACCTGCTAGCAGAGGGCTAGAGAAGTGACCACCCAAAGTGAGGTTTAAATGAGAGTCACAGCTAAATCTTGGAGGAAGCTGCAGCTCCACCAGGAGTCTGGGTTGTCCGAGTTGGCAGGATGAGACCTCATCTATGGGCCATGCTAAAAGAATGAGTGAATTACATTAGAGGTGGACACTCCAACAGTGAATGCAGCAAGAGCAGAGCGGTGAAAGGGAAGAAAAGGGGCAGGAGAGAGGACAGATCTCTGAAAGTACAAGCCTGTAATGTTTTCAACACTTCATGATAAGAACAAAAGAGAGCCCCAGAGTGACAAAGCTAGGCAAACTATACTGATTCCTCAGCCTCCTCTCCTGAGAAATTCAGGAAAACACACCCCCTTAAACACTAGCAACAAAAGACAATTGCAAGTGAATTTCCTATAAAGTTATGATAAGCGGAAAATGAGTAAAGAGCAGAACAATATTGCTGCAAATAATAAAGGCATTCGGAAATTTGTGGATGTCTATTTATTTATTTAGGCTGCGTTGGGTCTTCATTGCGGCGCACAGGCTTTCTCTAGTTGTGGCTTGCAGGGGCTACTCTTCATTGCAGTGCACGGGCTTCTCATTGTGGTGACTTCTCTTGTTACAGAGCATGGGCTCTAGACGCGCGGGCTTTAGTAGCTGTGGCAAACGGGCTTAGTTGCTCCACAGCATGTGGGATCTTCCCGGACCAGGGCTCAAACCCGCATCCCCTGCACTGCAGGCGGATTCTTAACCACTGTGCCACCAGGAAGGTCCATATTTAAAGCAAGCTAAAAGAATATAAGAAAATTATAGAAGCAATAAAAGAATAGCATAAATCAAAACTTTAAAAATCTCAGAAATGAGGTGATTGAGCAAAAGAGAGCTGACAAAGGAGAAAAATTAGAACTCATAATAAGGCATGTCAGGAATTAAGACAAACTAGAAAGAACACAAGAGCAAATCATAATGCCATAAAAGAAATAAGAGATTAAAAGGGGGCTTCCCTGGTGGCGCAGTGGTTGACAGTCTGCCTGCCGATGCAGGGGACGCGCGTTCGTGCTCCGATCTGGGAAGATCCCACATGCCGCGGAGCGGCTGGGCCCGCGAGCCATGGCCGCTGAGCCTGCGCGTCCAGAGCCTGTGCTCCGCAAAGGGAGAGGCCACAATAGTGAGAGAGGCCCGCGTACCGCAAAAAAAAAAAAAAAAAAAAAAGAGAGATTAAAAGGAAGAAAAACTTTAAAAGTGAAAGGAAAAGAAGAAAAAAATTATAAAGATTTGAGAGAAGCAATCAATATAGTAGATAGGCAAAGAAGCTTCAGCATACATAGGAGTCACCAAACAATGTGTAATTCAATGATGCTTTCTGAAATATAAGAAAACTTGAATCTACATATTTAAAGAGCATTTTGCATACTTGGAAAAAAAATCAAATCAGGCAGTCAACATCAAAACATTGCCTAGTAAAACTACTGAACATTTTAAAAAGGAAAGGGAGGGGATCCAGGCAAACAGACCAAGTCACTTATAAGGGGAAAAAAAGCAGATTGATATTACACTTTACAACAGCAATGTTTTACACCAGAAGACAACTGAGTAATATATCTAGGTTGCTCAAGAGAAGAAAATGTGAGCCAAGTATTTTATGTCCATTCAAACTGACCTTTAAGTATAAACACCACACACACACAAAAACTGTTGTGAACATGTAAGAAGAATATATTATTCCCATCAGCACTTCCTGTGAACTCTTTTAGAAAATAAGCTTTTCTAGAATCTGGAGAGGCACTGGCAAGAAGAATGTTCCTGATCATTGAATATATATTTACCTGTAGAACTGAATTTTGTTTAATTTTTGTATGACAGTTTCATAAACTGCTACTTTACTAAATTCTCTTTTTGTTCAGAGTAGTTTTTCACTATTTCTTTTGGGAATCAAGCTATATAATAATATTGTCCACAAATAAAGATAGTTTTCTTTTTTTTTTTTTTTTTGCAGTACGCGGGCCTCTCACTGTTGTGGCCTCTCCCATTGCGGAGCACAGGCTCCGGACGCGCAGGCTCAGCGGCCGTGGCTCATGGGCCCAGCCGCTCCGTGGCATGTGGGATCTTCCCGGACCAGGTCACGAACGCGCGTCCCCTGCATCGGCAGGCGGACTCTCAACCACTGCGCCACCAGGGAAGCCCTTACTTCTTCATTTCAATTCTTATACCTCTAATTACTTTATCTTGTCTAAATCCATTGCCTATTGTTACAAATATGTTGTGGAAATGTTTGCCTTCCTGGCCATTTTAGCAAGAAATTCTCTAATGCTTGCTCATTTGGTAAAACTGGCTTTTTAGGTGGAGATATATATATACATTCTTTTAGATATATATAAAAGACATTCTTTTAACTATATATATATTCTTGTTTAGAAAGTATCCACCATTTTTTATTTTAATGAACTAGTGTTGAATCTTGCCAAATTATTTTTCTGCATATATGGAGTTGATCGTATGATTTTTATCTTTATTTCTATTAAAATGATAGATTACATTAGCTGATTTTCTAATGTCAAGACTTTACTTTGCAAGAAAACTTTATATGGTCATAATGTAATATTTTATTAATGAGCTGTTAGATTCTTTTTCCTAACATTTTATTTAGAACATTTTAATTGATGGTCATAATGAGATTGACTGGTAGTTTTATTTTTTTGGTGCAAATTTTGTCAGATTTAGAGATCAATTTACTTCATAAAAAGAATTCCGAAGTTTTTTTCTTTTCTCAAACCATGCTCTGGAATAGTTTAAATACTACTAGGATTAGGATTAACTGATCTTTAAAGTTTTAGTACATTTGTGTGAAACCATCTGGCCTTTAGAGTGGAGTGCTGTTTGATTCTTCTATTTCTTCTATGTTAATTGATCTATTTATAGATTCTATACCTATTGGTGAATTGTATTATACCAGAAAATTACTTATTTCAAATTTATTTGCAGAGTTGTGAAAAGTAGTCTTTTATAATTTTTAAAGGTTTCTCTCTTCTGAACATCCATCTCATGATTTCTAATTTTGCATATCTAAGTTTCCTCTTTTGTTAGTTTGACCAGTGTTTTTTTCTATTTTGTTGATTTTTTCCCCAAAGAAGTAGTTTTTTTTTACTTATTCATTAGTTCACTCTTTTTGCTTTATTTTGTGTTCTAACTCATTATTTTCTATTTTTATCTTTATTAATTTATTCCTTCTGTTTCTCTATTTCCTTTGTAACTCTCTAGATTTTTGTGTAAGGTATATGATTCTTTTGCTTTTATTTCATTGCCATAGCTATTTAATGCCTTTTGTACTCCTGTTCTGATATATTAATGGCTATAGAACCACATTCTGAAGATCTAACCTAATATGAATATTACAAACACACATGGGGGACTGGCTGAATTGAGTTACATTCAGACCACTATGCAGCCACAAAAATAAATGAGTTAAATTTATAAAGGTTGCCTGGCAGAAATTTCTATAAATATTTGTTTAGTGAGAAAAGCAAAATGTAAAGAAGACTCCATCATTTTCTTTAAAACAAGGACAAGTCTTTAAATACACATTAGAATATGATTACATATCCATGGAAAGAAATGGAAGAATAAATACATCAGTTATTTGGGGGGAGGAGGGAGATCACGTGAAGATAAGAATACACACAGAAAAATGTTTTTAAAACATGACCAATAAAAATAACATGCTCACATTTAAGATAATTATAAATATATGAAAATAAATATAAAGAGAAACAAAAAGAGGATCACTAAAATGTTAAATCCTGATACCTCAAAATGGTGTGATTTTAGGTGTTTTTAACTTTTTTCTTTATACATATTTTTTGAGAATGACAAAATATTTTTGTGATATGGGCAAAATCTCAGAGTTATTTTCATCTGAACTGATCCTCATTTCTACCAATATATATTTATATATTTTCCATTATCTCTATCTTATTTTTTATATAGATTAAAAATCTCTCAGAAGCTAATTTTCTATCCGACTTGACAAGGGCTTATAGCTTTGCAGAAAGTGGTGAGAGTGAATTTTTTTCCTTTTTTGTCAGAAACACCATGAAGATTTAGGAGGTGATTTAATAATGATATTTATTTTTAAATGAATATTATACAGGAATGAGTAATCCTTCCATTCATTTAAAAAATGTTTAGAAATGTATTAGAGTTCCATGAAAACTGGAATCCCACAATTTTAGAGCAGTATGGTAAAATTACAAAGGATTCAGAGAAGCATCAAAAAGATCACTAAAGGAGCAGGCTTCCCTGGTGGCACAGTGGTTAAGAACCTGCCTGCCAACGCAGGGGACACGGGTTTGAGCCCTGGTCCAGAAAGATCCCACATGCTGCAGAGCAGCTAAGCCCGTGCGCCACAACTACCGATTCTGCGCTCTAGAGCCCACAAGCCACAACTACTGAGCCCATGCACCACAACTACTGAAGCCCACGTGCCTAGAGCCCATACTCCACAACAAGAGAAGCCACTGCAGTGAGAAGCCCGTGCACTGCAATGAAGACTAGCCCCTGCTTGCCACAACTAGAGAAACCCCACGTGCAGCAATGAAGACCCAACACAGCCAAAAATAAATAAATAAAATAAATTTATTTAAAAAACAAAGGATCTGTTTTCGATCCTGTTTTGATCCTGTTTTGATCCTGTCATTGAAGGATCTGAAAAATAAAATGTATGGGGCAAAGTTAAAGGAAAGTATTGTTCAGCAAAGTAGTTGAAGAGAAACTGAATAGTCCTTTTCACATCTATAAGAGCCTCTTCTACAGAAGAAGGGGGCCAGCTGGTTCCAATCTCTATTAATGATGTAACCAGAAGGGGGAAGATGGAGGAGGAAATTGTAGCAGATGAGACATGGGCTGACTACAAAGACCCCGGTGTCCACATTTGTCAAACATGAGGATGAGTTACTAAGGGAGGCTGTGGGATCACTTCTCCCTTCTCCTCAGGGGCACTTCCCTCATCTGTCTGGAGTGGTTTAAATGCAATCCGGCCTCAGGAGAGGTGAACACCCTCATGACTTACAGGCTCATCTTGCGCTGTATGTCTAGGACATATTTGGAAGGGTAAATTTGAGGCTAAAACTATTACATTCCCTTCCATCACTCTCCACCCCAGTGTCCAATAATGGAATAATTACTGTAAAAGTTTATGAGCAGCATGGCAGAGGTTGGCTCCAGCAGGGAATTTAACAGAGAGTGGCCCATGGAACAGTATAAACCTGGCTCCACTACACACGATTTCAACAAAGAAATTTCATTGTGTCCTGTAAACCTAATTAAAATGTTTTTGCTGGTTTCCTAAACAATTTGTTTTAGTTTGGACCATTCTATTAATATAAGATCTTAAAAGTTGTTGTGAAGCAGAGCCTTTTTGCAAGATGGCTGTGTCTTATTTTGCAACCATATTTCATAAATAGTTGCTTTTATCATTTGTATTATGATTATTATTAAAGTAACAATGAAGAAGAGATCAAAAATCATCCCAAAGCACTATGGGAAGAGGATCAAGGATTCTCCAGGAAGAAATGTGAAGAAACCTATGGAAATCAGGCTGAGAAATTAGTAAAGAGACCTAAAATGGCTTAAAAATAGCCAATACTTAGGAGTCCTAATGTTTTTATAATATTTAAAATTTATTATTTGTGGGAAAAAAACGGTAACAGGAAATCAACCATCTAAACCATGTTTAAGTGTTCAGTAGTGTTAAGGGTATTCACATTGTGCGACAGATCTCCATAACCTTTCATCTTTGTAAAAACTGAAACTCTATACCCATTAAACAGCAGCTCCCAATTTCCCCCTCCCCCGATCCCTGGCAACCACTATTCTTTCTGTTTCTCTGTTTGACTACTTTAGATACTTCTTATAAGTGGAATCACACAGTACTTGTCCTCTTGTGACTGGCTCATTTCATTTAGCATAATGTCCTCAAGCTTCATTCACGTTGTCGCATGTGGCAGGATTTCCTTTTTTTTTTTTTTTTTAACTTTATTTTTGGCTGCATTGGGTCTTTGTTGCTGCCCGCGGGCTTTCTCTAGTTGTGGTGAGCAGGGGCTACTCTTCCTTGCGGTGCGCAGGCTTCTCATTGCGGCAGCTTCTCTTGGGGCAGAGCACGGGTTCTAGGTGCGCAGGCTTCAGCAGGTGCAGCACGTGGGCTCAGGAGTTGAGGTGCACAGGCTTAGTTGCTCTGTGGCATGTGGGATCTTCCCAGACCAGGGCTCAACCCGTGTCCCCTGCACTGGCAGGCAGATTCTTATCCACTGCGCCACCAGGGAAGTCCTTCTTTTTTTTTTTTTGAAGGCTGAATAATGTTCTCCTGAATGTATGTATATACCACATTTTGTTTATCCATTCATCTGTGGATGGACACTTAGATGTGTCCTAATTTTTTTTTTTTTTTTTTTTGCGGTACACGGGCCTCTCACTGTTGTGGCCTCTCCCGTTGTGGAGCACAGGCTCCAGACGCGCAGGCCCAGTGGCCATGGCTCACGGGCCTAGCCGCTCCGCGGCATGTGGGATCTTCCCGGACCGGGGCACGAACCCATGTCCCCTGCATCCGCAGGCGGACTCTCAACCACTGCACCACCAGGGAAGCCCCTAATTTTTTAAATGTAACAAAGTATTTTAAGAAACGTGTCAGTTATTGTGCTATTGTGTCTCAGCTCCAAACTCACCCTCTTATATTCTGTTTGAGGCTAATGGGACTGAGTCTCTGTAAATCCAGTCTATTCTTTGCAGGCCGACTCCACTGGACTCTGTTGATAGGAGGCGCTAGAGGGAGTGCGCTGGCTGGAGGAGAGGGTAGAGCTTGCTCTGCCTTGGCCTCTATTGCCTTCTGTGTACTTGGAGTTCCAGGGTCACTCCGGCCTACCAGTTCCTCCCAGCATGATAGCAGCAGCTGAATGCAGCCTGCAGGTTTTCTAACAACTGCAGGGCCAGCCTCACTGCACCGACGCCAGCAGCACCAGAGCAGCCCCCTTCCAGGGACCTGAGAGGCACCTCTTTAGGCCCCTCCTCTGAGCTTCTGCCTTTTAGTAACTTCCACCTTGGCCTTTTACCTCCAGCTTTAGTTAAGGGTGAGAGCTGCCTCCTGCAGTTGTTACCTCTGAGATACATCAGCATCCTCTTCCTGCCTTTTCACTACCTAGTTAACAACTATACACTATACCTAGTTAATGATTCTCTATATTCAATTTACTCTGTTTAAATAGCTGATCTGGTTTCTACCTGCTGACTGCACCTGAACTGATACAGAAATCATGCAAAAAAAAGTCACCTGAAGTTCTCAGGACTTTCCAGAAAGGAAGAACGAGCATGGGCACGGCCAAATAATTGAACAAATATATCGTCATTCATAAGCGAAAGACAAGTACAGTACAGAATGCTAAGCTATGTTCCAAGGAGAAGGAATGTAGGTTGTTATGGAAGATAGAGGTTGGCCCCTAACCCAGAGGGGAGTTATCTTATCAGGAACAGACCTGTGCATGAAACAGTGTTGGAGAAGGGCTGGAGCAACCATGGACCTGGAACCTCCACTCTGAGAGCTGAAGCCTGCACTCAAGGGCTGCTGCCACCCTCCGCTCTCCACAGTCACGGGTCACCGGTAAAGGTGAAAAAGCAAAACATGTGGGTGGGTGTGTTCTACCTCCTTTACATTCCCAGTCCCCCAAGAGAGCAGCAAGGAACACTTTAGCTTTAGCTCTGTAACTCTTCCAGCCCCGAGGAGGGCCCAGCCAGAGGAAACAGGTACTGTAGTCAACAATCTAGGTCTCCATTTACCACAAAATTCATTCGTCTGGGAGATGTACACAAGCTATTGTAAGGATAAGCCCGTGGGTGCTCATCAGAATAACTGACACTTCCCGCACCACAGCTGTGTGCCAGCCATTGTCTTGATTACTTCTTATCCATGAACTCCAATTCTTCAACAACATCCTTAGTATCATTACCACCATTTTACTGATATTCAAGGAAATTAGTCTTGAAGAGAGTTAGTGAGCTTGCCTAATGTCTCACAAGCAGGGTTTGATCTAAGATTCTCTGAACACAAGAGCCTGCAGTGCTCTCTCTACTGCCCATTTTTATGAAAGAACATAAAATTGCAAGAAACTATCCTGTTAGTCCACTGATTTATCTTCTATTTATACTGCTTCAGACAAAATACTTAATAAAAATCTGCTGCCTGGCTTTTAAATATAAACAGGCTCTTCCTTGGAAGTAGAAAGAAACTATCCACATGATGATCGTATGTATAAATGTAAAGTTATTTATATGTAGTACCATTCTAGAGAGTGATATTCTGGTAATACTTAGCCAAAAAATAGTGTGCATATATACCCTTTAACCACGCTATCCTAACCCCTGGGTGTGTATATATATATATATATATATATATATATATATATATATATATATCTCCCAGAAAAAATATCACACAGTCCAGAAGAATCTTCATTGTAGTTTTGTGGTTGCAGAAAGCAAGCAATCTCAGTGCCCACACGAGGGAAGCAGACAGGTAAAATGTGATGGATGCACACTATTGAGTTCAATGCTGGAAAGCTTAAGAACAAACATCACATTTCCTGGGCTCCCTTGCATCTAGGGCTCTGGATCTGGTCAAGGCTACTCTGTCAGATGGACTTTCATGACATTTGGAGGGCAGCAAGGAGGCAGAGGCTGGCATCCTGCTGCTTCAGCTGGTTCTGTTAGCAAGCGGGTCCCGAAGAGGCCTGCTCTGCTGCTGGGCTTCCTGACCGCAGCGGCCTCCTGACTGTGGCAGGGCCACTTGATTTGGGCACCAGCAGCTTCCTAGTTCTGTGGTTTCTTGTCAGCCTTTACGCTCTTAAAGCAATTCCCTGAGGCTCAATTTTTAACCTTCCTAACAATTCTGTAAACCGTGTATAGCCCTGTAGTAAGTCCATTTCTGCTTAAACTAAGTAGAAGAAGTTCTGTTCCCTGCCCTGACCAAAAACACCGCATCACTATCTACCTTGAAAGGGATGCCTTAGACAGAGCTTGTCAGGACCTGTGAAGAGTAATCTGCATTTCTGCGGCAGAATAAACAGTTTTTTGCTTTTCTTTTTTTTTCTAGAAACAAAACTAATGTCTAGCATGCTTCTCGATCAGTAAATATGATGTTAAAAATAAAATTTCTTAAAAATAAACATGCAATGACATCTCCTACTAGCTATATATACAAAATGTTTAGAAATATAACCTATCTACATCACCAGGCACAAATATAACTTTATTTATACCAATATACTTTGTGCAAGACTTGCAGGCACCTCAAGGGAAACCTTGAATCATGTTCTGCTTATTTTTGTTTTACTTTATAGTCTGAGCTAAAATTGAATACACTTTCTTTGCTTGTCTAGCTTTACTTTAGCTTATAAGAAACTAACTATGGAATCTGAGGAATCTTAAGGAAGCTTTTCGGATTCCCCCGTGACAAAACCAACAGCCGTACCACTGGATAGGATGTATACCGTGCCCCTATTCTTACAAGGCATTTTATGCAGTCTCTTTCCAGCTAGAAACAGCAATTTTCAACATGTACAGAAGGAGGAGAAGCATTTAAAGCTAGTTTTACGAAAGCACACATTGTTTTATAGAAATAGCACATTCCGGGCTTCCCTGGTGGCGCAGTGGTTGAGAGTCCGCCTGCCGATGCAGGGGACAGGGGTTCGTGCCCCGGTCCGGGAAGATCCCACATGCCGCGGAGCGGCTGGGCCCGTGAGCCATGGCCGCTGAGCCTGCGCTCCGCAATGGGAGAGGCCACAACAGTGAGAGGCCCGCGTACCGGAAAAAAAAAAAAAAAAAAAAAGCACATTCCTGGTAGGTTGCCTGGGCCTGGGTCTGAGCAGCTGAGGCTAGAAAAGAGGACAGAGTGGCCAATAGGAGGAAACCTCCATTGAATGGCTACAATTCCCTAACCATTGCACCTACCACCAGGGGCCCCAATGCCTGGAAGGTACCTGAACTTTGGGCACCAAGGTTAGACTCCTCTCACCTCTGTCCTTAATTCTGCAGCCAGTTGTATCTTGCGAAAGGAATTGGTTTAAAAAGAAAATCTGTTCTCATTTGCCAAATGAAGAAGTGAAAAGCTTAACTCGATTGTCTGGAAAGGGAAAGTGAACCCTAACAGCACTGCTTTTATTATCTGTTTTAACTTAATTACTGAATTTGAGAATGAAAAACCTATGTATGAGTGCCCACCCCACTGCTTAGCCCTGAGACCTGGGTCAAGTCACTCAGCATAGGCTTCTGTTGCTTCACTGCGGGGAACATTGCTTTCTGGTCCAATCTCAAGCTTGGGGCTAGGGTGACATAAAATATTATGCAAGAAATCTCCTTAAGAACTTGAGAAAAATCATACAACTGTCAGGCGTTAGCACAGAAATGTGTCATACTCTTATCATCCGTGTGATGACTACCAAGTTCCAAAAACGGCATCTGCTCCTGAAACTGTTGCTAACAGACATTGATCATTCTTTCTTTAGTAAATATTTATCAGGCACAAGTGTCTGTTGAATGACCATATGTATGAATGAACACAGTGTGCTCTGAGGGAGCAGGGCCGATGGAAGTCACAAGGCAAATGCACGACACAGTACTGCACAGAGCCAGACGACAGGAGAACAGATGCTTCTTTGCTTCATCCTCTGTATTTTTCACTCGCGATACAGCAACTAAACTGCAATCACTTTTGAAATCCCTTGCAGGTGTTTTCACTTGGCTCCTTTGCTCCAGCTCCAATGACTTTCCACATTCTGGAATCTGTGGTAATGGCTGATAATAATGTGCAGTGACAGTAATTAAATCATGAAAGGGAGGAAAATGTGTATCATGGCGGTTCTCCATGACTACAAAACAGAACTCTTTTATCTACTATGATATTAGAGCAGTTGAGTAATGGATGCTGTGGTGATACCCAATGTCCCAAAAGACCCACTGTTCTTCCAAAGTCATTTCACTGGCTTGGTGCATCTGTGTTGGTAAAAGCACAGCCCTCTAATGCATATAGATAGCAATTGCTGGGCTGAGGAACAGTATCATAGCATTAAATTTTGTAAGATGTGTATAGACCATTCTTTAATTTCCTCTTTTTCTAGGATACTGGCAGAACATTCTCAAATGACACTGAAATGTGAACTTGGTTGCTTATTTTATACTCATTAGAAATCAATTTTCAAATTCAGTTAATTATAATAGTGACTATTTACACGTGTAACATACAGGGTCTTATCTGATTTTTCTTCTAAATTTGAAACAAACTCTGTGAGCTCTTGAAGTTTTTCCGTGTTAATGTTTCATAAAAGATTTCTGAAGACTTCACAATCCCAAAGCAAATAACATTAGAAATGGGGAATCTTGCCAAATTTAGAATCTTTGTATTTTGATGTAGACAATCCAACTGTCTAGAAAGTATCCTCGTAGGGACTATATGAAACATGTGCTGTTTCACTAGTCCAAAAAACTTTCCCTAATACATTTACCAATCTTTGGGTGGAAACGCTTTTTTAAGAAAACTTTCTCTCCAATAATAGCATATTACCAAGCCCCACTCCAGACCTGCTAAATCAGCAACTCTGGGGCAGAGGAGATGCAGGGGGCTGGGGGGATGGGGAGAAGCTGTGTTTTAACAAGTCCATCAAGTGATTCTGATGCAGTGGTTCTCAAACTTTTGCCAGCCTGAGAATTTGCATGTCTGAGTTCCCAGGTGATGCTGATGCTACTGATCCGGGGGACCAAAAGACAGAGATGACTGCTCTACAGTATTTTTTAAAATTCTATTATCACTATAAGACTTTGACAAGCTGAAACAACCTTCCCAAGTAATTTTACTAAAATTATCAGTCATTGAAAAATCTTTGTGAATTTTCTTCCTTTTATAGAGACAGTATATAGTGAGTAGACAGGAATGTAACAGTATTTCATCATACCATAGGAAAGCTCCCAATTGATTTTTTTTATTACTTTTTATTGGAGTATAGTTGCTTTACAATGTTGTGTTAGTTTCTGCTGTACAGTAAAGTGAATCAGTTATACTTATGCATCTAACTACTCTCTTTTAGATTTCCTTCCCATTTAGGTCACCACAGATTACTGAGCAGAGTTTCTCTGTGCTATATATTAGGTTCTCATTAGTTATCTATTTTGTACATAGTAGTGTATATACGGCAATCCCAATCGGTATTTTAAAAGTACTGTGCTTTTCCCAAATGGCTGGGTCTTGAATCCTCTTGTTTATGTTCTATTGCCTTTTGGTGTTTCTTATAGACATTATCCCTGTTAAGCTATGTAAGGCTCTATTTGGCTTCATCACTTTTCATGGGTGGTAGACATGGGAAGAGGTAAAACTTGGTTCCAGGATCCCCCTAGCCTTGTGGTACAAAGTTTATGAATGCCACACAAGTGATTTCATGGTAGAAAAAGTCCTTAAGCCAAGGTGAGAACAAGATTGCTACTTTGCAAAATTCCAGCAGAGTGCCATCCACATTGTTACAGAATGGTGTGCCTGGAGTTGCATCATGCACAGCCTGCTTACCCTTAACAATAATCCTGGTTGTGAAGCAGACACAATATTTCTACCATCTCTGTACACATATTCTGTACTTTTGTTCCCGACCCTTAGTTACGGTGCCTAAAATTAATCACCTTACCTCTGTCCTAAGGACAGAGCTCTGATAGTATGCTAATGACTTCATGCAATGTAGGATAACTACTCTTATATCTGAGTAGCTGATATCTTTTGGCGTGCCTTCCCATTTATGGTCCTCTCTCTAAAATGCTTTCTTACCCAAGGGAGTGAACACCTTCAGCCATCTCTATACCACATGACATAAGCCACTGGACATAGCTAATTGGATCATTGGTGGCACCTGACAAGGGAAAGAGACTAGCCTGGCTGTCTGATGGCCAATAAAAATTTGTCAAGAATTTGAACTAAGAGATATAAAGACTAAGTATTGGGAGCTGAATCATATCGATGCAAAATATTAACAATAGATTTCAATGAATCGTTAAATTTCCTGAAACTGACCAGGTTCCCACCCTTTCTGAAGTCTAGTAGCTTTCACTGATTCTACAAGATACTCTATTCTTTTTCGGTACTGATTATACTTCACTTACCAGCTCTTCCCCCAGGTCTTCCCTCCCTTCTCTTATGTGCTCTGGGCTCCAGCAGCTCACCAAAGTACACTGCATCACTCTGGGTCTCCTGCTGCCTGGCTTCCGTTGGAGTTGGCCAATGGAAGTACCTGCAGGTCATCAGAGTATTTCTTCCCCTCTCCCTTCCTCCATGCTTCAGTGCCTTCTCTGCTAGTAGTTGCAATCGCCCCAACTACAACTCCTCCCAGACAATCCCTCCCTCATGGTTTCAACTATCACCGGGCTCTAGAAACACAAAGGTGTTTAGCACTAGAAGTGGTACCTGCTTTCCACTGTTGCCGATCTCTAGGTACCTCACCACCCCCTTGTTTCTTTCTTTAACCATGCCCTGTAAGCATCCCTTTCATTAATGTTCATTTGAACCATTTGGGTGAATTCTACTTCCTGTTGTAACCTTAACTGACACCTTCCAATAAATTTTCCTATTACTGGTTAGATAGTAGTATTCACTTAAATGGGTTGTAATTGGACCGTGGCAGATGCAAGCAAACATGACTTAACTAAAATATGCTACCTTTAAGAGGGGCATTCAAAATTTGAAAAGATGATATCACTTTCAGGTAAACATGGTAGATTTATCTCTGTTCCTTCAAAAATTCCATGGAATAGCAGAACAAAAATATTCAAAAAGTACCAATGCACAAAAGAATGGAATAGGAGAGAAGGCCACAGTGAACTAGAGATGGCAGTGAGATTTAGGAGATACTATGTGGGTGGAGGAGTAAATGACCAAATGATGACACAGCCCAGGAAACCAGCCTAGCAGAGGGGATGCCAAGAGGCAGTGAGCTGATTTCCCCATCCACAGCCTCAAAAGCAAGGACTAAAGTACCAGGGAAGGGGTGGGTGTGGAGAATTGCCCTAACCAGGAGGATTGGTTAAGAGCCTGTATGTGAAGTTATTGAAACTCCACGTCTCCTCATGGACTCCCCAGATTTTGCTCGCAAGAAATGTAACCAGAACTAGTGAAGGATGGGTATGTAAATTGTGGAACTCAGGGGGATTATGTGGCAGTCTGAGTAAGAGTCCCCCATCCTTCCCTGACCCCCACCCCGCCGAGCCCCACTCCCACCCTTTCACCTACTCTACCTGCAAATTCTAGCAGCCACAGGGGATTGGAGAATTCTCCTCTGGAGAAAATGACATACCCAAAGAGAAAATGTCTAAGTACTGACAACTGGGAATCCAACAAAGGGCCAGATTTATGTCTGTTCACCATAGAGAGAAACATACAGGTTGACAAGCCCCACTGCAAAACAAAGAAAAATGTCTTTTTAGTGCCCTGCTCAAGTATGAACGGAAAACCCAAGCAGAACCTGTCTTTGGCCTTTTGCCTGGCTCTCCATTTAAGATCCCCACATATCACAGGCACAAAAACTAAATATATTAGAGAACACATGATACCTCTCACTCCAGACTTATCACAGAGCCAGTACAGTGAATTACAACCACAAGCATGCATTCTAAATATCTTGAATAAAAACAAATTCTTGACAATACTCTTGAGAAATGTTTACATTCACTTTAACTTACATTTTCTGATGAAAATGTGTTCAAATTGTATACACTCTGAATACAATTATGGCTATTTTTAATTCTGTAGATCATTACTATCAATAACATAAATCATGTAAAAATCTTGCTTATAACATAATTAGTTTGCTGAAATAAAGGCAAGAAAAATAACTTAGAGAATGTGTTATTAAACATTCATAAATTATATCTATTTTATTGCTTGTCCAGACATCTATAGCTCTACAGAAGACTCAGACATGAGCTGTAATAATTAAATTCAATTGTCTTTGATGTTGTAATGATTTCCAGGCGTAAGAAAATCAGCCTTGCATACTTTTTAAAAATTATTATAGTCATTGTTTTGAAAGTATGCTTGTAAATGTAGGAAAATTGAACAGTGTGTTAGCTTGAATTTTAATTTCTAGACGTTTGGATACATGGTATATGGGCTTCCATTTGTAGTCTTGGGCTGGGTCCCACAATATTAGGAGCAGACCTGAAGCACTCACCATTTGAGGAAAGCCTCAATAGGGAAATGAAGAAAGAGTATAAGGCAAGTGAAAGAAAGGAATTTCACAGATAAAAATGCAAAAAGAAAAGAAAAACCAATGCAGATGTCAAAATTCTCTTTAAAATTTTTAAATGATTAGTAATCTCAGAAAGATAAAAGAAGCCACGTATTCCTAAAAAATGGATCGGCATCTTTTTTATTATTGGAATTCAGTAAGAAGGCTCTCTTGGAAATAGAGAAAGCAAAAATTAAAAGTACAAATACACACTGGTAAACACTCAACAGTAAAAAACAATTCAACTAGAGCATGGGCAAAAAATATGAACAAACGTTTCACCAAAGAGGATATACAGATGTCAAATAAGCACATGAGAAGATATTCAACATCATGTGACATCAGGTAAATACAAATTAAAGCCACAATGAGGTACCACTATATACCGATCAGAATGCATTAAATAAAAAATAGTGACAATATCAAATGCCAATGAAGATGCAGAAAAACTAGATCACTCATACAGTGCTGGTGAGAAAGTAAAATGACACATCATTATGGAAAACAGTTTAATAGTTTCTTATGAAACTAAATATACAACTACCATACGTGTAATCCAACAACTGCACTCTTGTGCATTTACCCCAGAAATATGAAAAAGTTATGTTCAAACAAAAATCTGTACATGAATTTCCATAGCTGCTTTATTCTTAATGGCCCAAAACTGGAAAAAACCCAGATGTCCTTCAACAGTTGAATGATTAGACAAATATGTTGTGGAATACTACTCAGCTATAATACGGAACAGCAATTGATAAACTAAACAAATTACATGAACCTGGAGGGAATTATGCGAAGTGAAAAAAGCCAATTCTAAAAGGTTACATAATGTATGATTCCATTTATAGCACTCTTAAAATGACAAAGTTATACAAACGAGGAACAGATTACTGGTTGTGAGGAATTAGGGATGGGGTGGGGAAGGCAAGTGGGTGTGGCTATATATATCTAAAAGGCCTAGATGAGGGATGCTTGTAGGGATGGAAAAGACCTCTACTTGACTGTTTTAGTATCCTGGTTATGATACAGTAGTACAGTTTTGCAAAATATTATCATTGAGGGAAACTGGATAAAGAGTATTCAGGATCTCCCTGTATTATTTCTTACAACTGGATATGAGTCTATAATTATCTCAAAAGAAAAAGTTTAATTTAGAAAATAAAGAAGTACTGGAAGATCAATTCAAGGAACCCTAGAAAATAGGACATAAAGACAAAGACATTTGAATACGATACAATAGATTAAAAGAAAAATTGGAGGACCCATCAGGTCCAAGCAGGCCCTGAAGCCACAAGTTACATAAAGAAATAGTCCAAGTACCCACGGTCCACACTCCTGCTCCAGTGCCTTTTCTCTCCCAGCCTGCACCTATGGCCTCATGGGCAGTTCCCTATGATCAGCTGACAGAAGAAGAGAAGACTGGCACCTGGTTGACAGGTATGCAGGTATGCACAGTATGCAGGTACCACTCAAAAGCAAATAGCTGCAGCACTACAGCCCCTTTCTAGGACATCCCTGAAAAAGAGTAGTAAGGGGAAATCACCTCAGTGGGCAGAACTTGGGGCAGTGCACCTCACTGTTCACTTTGCTTGGAAGGGGAACCGGCCAGATGTGTAATTACTGATATATACCAATTTGTGGGTTTCGGCCAATGGTTTGGCTGGATGGTCAGGGATTTGAAAGGAATATGATTGGGAAAAAAATGGTGACAAGGAAATCTGGGGAAGAGATGTGTGGCTAGACCTCTCAGAACGGACAGAAGACATGAAGATATGTGTGTCCCATAAAGCATTTGGTAAATGTTCACCAAAGGGTGACATCAGCAGAGGATGATTTTAATAATCAAGAAATTAGGATGGCCCATTTTTTTGGATACCAGTCAGCCTCTTTCCCCAGCCACCCGGTCATCACCCAGTGGGCTCATGAACAAAGTGACCACGGTAGCAAGGGTGGAGGTTATGCATGGGTTCACCAACATGGACTTCTATTCACCAAGTCCTACCTGGCTATGGCCACCACTAAGTGACCAGTCTTCCAGCAGCAGAGACCAACACTGAGTCCTCAACATGACACTATTGCTTGGAGTGATCAGTCAGCTACGTGCTGGCAGGTTGATTATACCGGACCACTTCCATCCTGGAAGAGGCAGCATTTTGCTCTTACTGGGACATACATCTACTGTGAATATGAATTTGCCTTCCCTACACACAACCCCAAACTATCATCCAGGGACTTACAGAATGTCTATTTACTGTTATGGTATTCCACACAGCATTTCTTCTAATCAAGGAACTCACTTCACAGCAAAAGAAGTATAGCAATGAGCCCACACTCATGGAATTCACTGGTCTTACCATATTCCCCACCATCTTGAAGTAGCTGGCCTGATGGAACCATGGAATAGCCTTTTGAAGAACTGGTTACAGCACCAGCTAGGTAATATCTTGCAGGGCTGGTGCAAGGTTCTCTAGAAGGTTGTATATGCTCTAAATCAGTATCCAGAAATGATTCTGTTTCTCTCATAGTTAAGAATCAAGGGGTAGAAATGGGAGTGGTACCACTCACTATTACCCCTAGTGACCCACAAAATTTTTGCTTCCTGTCTCCATGACTCTATGCTCTGCTGGCTTAGAGGTCTCAGTTCCAAAACAAGGGATGCTTCCTTCAGGAGACACAATTATTACTGCTACCTGGCCACTTCGGGCTCTTCATGTCTCTGAATCAACAGGCAAAGAAGGGAGTTATTATCCTGGCTGGGGTGATTGATCCAGACTACCACAGAGGACCCGAGACTACTACTCCCTAATGGAGGTAATGTTGCGTACGTCCGGAATACAGGAGACCACTAAAGACATCTCTTAGTATCACTATGCCCTATGATTAATGTCAATGGAAAACTTAATGTCAATGGAGTTAATTAGTGTCAGTGGAAAACTACAATAAACTCAATCTAGGCAGGACTATTAGTCCCCTAATAGTGTGTCCCACTATTAGGCCCACACCCTTCAGGAATGAAGGTTTGTGTTACCCCACCAGGTAAAGAATGACAACCAACTGAGATGCTTGCTGAAGGGTAAAGGAATATAGAATGGATAATAGAAGAAGATAGTTATAAATACCAGCTACGACCACAGGACCAGTTACAGAAATGAGGACTGTAATTGTCATAAGTATTTCCTCCTTATTTTGTTATAGATATGTGTGTGTATATATTAAGCAAAATCTTTGTTTTCTTCCTTCTCTTATTCCCTTATCATGTAATATATTGTACCATAAAAGTACAGTATAATAAAATGTACTTACTTTATACCATAGTACTCAAGTTACAGGACATCAAAGAGTAAACTTCATTCATGGACTTTTCCTCCTCTTCTGGGAAAGGGGTACGTGCATTTTGGTTGTATGCAGGATAGTTGTATCATGTTAGGTGGAATTATGACCTTGTTATTATCTTTACTTGGGGATTAATATGGTTTAAGAAGATGCATTGGGTGCCAAGTTGACAAGGGCTGGATTTGTGGCAGTTAATTTTATGTAGAATATACACCATCGACCATCTTGGTTCTCAGGCCTTCTGAAGTGGACTAGAATTATACATCAGCCCTCCTGGGTCTTCAGCTTGCCAAATGCAGATCTTGGGACTTTTTAGCCCCCATAATAGTGTGAGCCAATTCTGTATTAAACACACACACACACACACACACACACACGTGTATATGTATGTTTATCTTATTGGTTCTGTATTTCTGGAGAACACAAAGTACCTCACCAAGGGCCCCTAAAATAAATGAAAAAGGCTCATAGCCAATCACCACTGTCAATAACTATGAAGGGTCTGAAATTTTATCCAATTTGTAAGCAAACAAATAAGCCTGCCAGAGTTTCATAAGTTCTGGCAGAAGAAGAGATCCTCATGGATTAGAGACAAAAGACTTTATTACAATATAACAAGCAGGATGCATTTCATATTCACATGGTTCTCCTCACTCCATAAGTCCCATGGGGGAAATACAGAGCAACCCAGGTAGATGTTGCACATGCTGTGGGTTTATGTCACAGCTGAGAAACCCTGAGCTTGGGAAACCCAATTCTTTTATAGTAGGCCACAAGCAAAGCTGCCCAAACTTTGCACAGAGGGAAACACCACCTTAATATGTTGGATGACAACCAAATACACCCTCTGTTAAAGAGAGAGACACTATATCTTCCAAGGCTGTTTTCTATACAAATGTCTTTGAAAAGATAATTCAAAACAAAAGGCTATCAGTGCCTCAGTTCACAAGACATGTAGAAATACAAGAGACACAGGGAGAATTGTCTCCCAAAACCCAGAAATAAAGAGAGGATTTTAAATGTTTACACAAGGAAAGAACAGGTCTATTCAGGATTTTAATTACCAACCTTAGAAGCTAGAAGACAATGAAGCAATGCCAGAAGACTGAGGGAAATTATTTTCAACTTAAAATTCTATACTCAGCCAAGTTATCAACTGAGTAACAGATAGAATAAAACATTGTCAAACATGTACAGATTTTAAATTAATTTCTGTGAACCTCCTACAGAAAACTACCAAGAAGCTATGTGCAAATCAAATGAATTTAGAAAAGAAACAATATGAGATCCAGTATACAGGAGATTCAACACACAGGCAATCAACAGAGAGAAATTCTAAGAGAATGGTGAAAGAAGTCCCCAGATAACTGTGCAGTAGGTCATAAGAGCATCCACTATAGACCGGAAAAAGAGAAGAGATGGCTCTGCAGGGAGAGATCGGGTGGTAGCAGAGTAGGAAGGAGGGAGAAATGACCAGTTAGTTGACCATTTGGAAAATTATATTGACAGGAGTTGACAGAGCTATTTGAATTTGGGGCCTAATTAATAACAGGCATAATTTATTTTGAAAACTAAGCAAATGGAAAAAAACTGAAACTGTTATTAAGTGCAGGGAAAGCAAGCAGTTATGAAAAATATAATAAGAGTACAGTATCTGACTAGCAGAGAATTAAATAGCCAAAATAATTCAAACAAATACTAGCTGTTGAGTTACAGTGTTGTAACTATATTGGGAAGATGGGTGGAAAAGGATTAGAAGTGATGGTTATATAGAAGCTAAATTCTTGTCCACTTGTAGAATTCAACAAATGATGTCTATATAATTAAGAACTAAAGGAAGTGGCGATTTAAGCATTTCATTTTAAAATGTGGAATTAATATCAGTAGCAATAGCTAAAAATGTTGAAAGTGGTTTCTTCATCAAGGAGTGGGACCAGGCGCATGTATGAGTAAGGTAAGGAATGTCTTCTGGGGAAGGTAATAAGAGTAAGTCATTTTCTCACTGACTTCAAACTTACTTTTTTTTTTTTGCCCTCTCCCGTTGCGGAGCACAGGCTCCGGACGCGCAGGCTCAGCGGCCATGGCTCACGGGCCCAGCCGCTCCGCGGCATGTGGGATCCTCCCGGACCAGGGCACGAACCCGTGTCCCCTGCATCGGCAGGCAGACTTCTCAACCACTGTGCCACCAGGGAAGTCCCAAACTTACTTTTATTATGTATATTTAAATTCTATAAGACAAAAATTTATGCTTAACTGATAAGAAAAAAACAGACCTAAGAGACTTCTGAGCCTTAATCCAGTGGTTTTCAAACTATATGTTATGGGCTCCAGGTCTAGATGGAGGTGTTTTAGGCCTCATCATTCTCTTGGTTACCAAAGTATCACAGTTTGAAAAAGTATCACATATATTTTTCAATATATACACTGGGACTCTATGCAGGTTAATTTCAAGACACTTCTTCTGTTAAAACATAAGTAGTGAATAAAATGAAAACCCAAAGTAATAATATAACCTAACAAAATAAAATAGTGAAATGAAATAAAAATATAAAGGAATAAAATACACTTGGAAAGGACTATCTTAAAATAATAAATTCCTAATCACAGGATGGCATATATCCAAAATGGGCTGGCATAGAGATAGGTGAAGATGAAAGGCAATTTTTGTTGTTCTTTTAAATCAACCTACACTGTCAATACACAAAGCTGTCTGCCAGTCAAGTTGTAATTCTCTTCAGGAAGGAACATATTCCCTTCCATCTTTGTCCCCTGTTTATATCAGCCAAATCTTATTGATGCATTTATAAGTGAAGATCTTTTTAATGCAAGGAGCATAAGTTCAATTCAAACTAGCTTAAGGGGAAATAAAATGGAACATATTGACTTGTGTAACTGAACAGCTCGAGAGTAGATTTTTAAACTGGATGGACCCAGGAGCTCAAATGTCAGGTCTCTGCCCATCTCTCAGCTTCCTCTGTTTTGACTTTATTGCAAGACAAGTCCTCCACTCATGGCATGAAGCTCCAAGCATACAGCCAACAGTCTCTGCTATCCCCTAAGAAAGAACTGCTCTTTTCCAAAAACTCCACCAAAGTTCCATATTGGTTCTGATTGAACCAACTTAATTTGCATGCCCTTCTATAAATCAAAACCCTCTAGACCCATATGGGACACTGCAGATGGAGAATAGAAAGAGAGGGCTGAGCAAATTCTTTGTTAGATTTGTTACTAAATATTTAATACGACGGTAAATGGTACTACAATCCTGAGCGCCAGTTACAACACGTGGGTTTGTTTTCCTCACACCAAGCAGTTCTCCAACAATTCAAGTCAATTCTATCTGGAGAGAGCAGCAGCCTGCAGGTTAAGGGCTAGTGCTACAAAACCGCTCTTCACCCCCAGCACTTCAGATGCCAATCACAAGTCCAGGTTGCCACCTGTGCTTCTCACTAAGCACCTATCAAAGATTCCAATGACCCCCTCCTTGAGTTCCATTTATTCACTAGAACAGCTCACAGAACTCAGAAGCACGTTTTATTTACTAGATTGCCAGTGTATTATAGAAGGATAAAACTCAGGAACAGCTAAATGGAAGAAGTGCAGAGCAAGGTGTGGGGAATGTTGGGGAGTTTCCATGGTCTCTCCAGACACACCATTCTCCCCAGCTCTCCACATGCTCTCCAACCTGGAAGTTCTCCAAATCCCCTCCTTTGGGGTTTTTTTGAAGGCTTCATTACATAGGCATGATTTCAACCTCCAGCTGCTGTCTCTTCCCCAGAGGTCAGGGGGCTGGAACTGAAAGTTCTCATCTTCTAACCACATGGCTGGTTCTCCTGGCAACCAGCCCCCATCCTTAGGTGGGGGGTGGGTGTCCCAAAGTCATCTCCCTTAGCATAACAAAAGACATCTTCTGGCTCTCACCACTTAGAAAATTCCAAGGGTTTTAGGAGCTCTGTGCCAGGAACAAAGACCAAATAAATATTTCTTATTATAAATCACAATATGACAGGTATCTTTTTAAAAAGTATTTTCTATGTGTTTGCTGCTTCTATTGTCTAGAAAGAGTTCACTAATCTGCTGCCTTCACTGCTTCTGCCTTATAAACTCCCAAATGTTCTACTACTTTCTAAAGTATAGTTTCCACCCCTAATACCTCCGGCCAAGGGCAGGAATATCCTCCCTAATCCGTACCTTACAGACAATCCTTTGACATTGATGATCATTTCCTCCTAGAAATATTCTCTTCACTTAGATTCTGTGACACTATACTCTGACATCTCTGGCTCTGCTTTTCAATGTCCTTTTTGAGTTCTTTCTTTGTCCATTCCTTAGGTTAATATTCTTCAACATTTTTATCCTAAGTCCTCTGCCCATTCCTATATATTTTACATTGGCAATTTCTTCTGCATTCATTATTTTAAATACTATTTTTAACCAAATAACTGTTAACTGTATATTTCTGCCCCATTCTTTCTCAGGTTCAGAAACCTTGCCAGAGACTGTTGATGTTCACCAATATCTGAATTCTCCTGTTCTTTATGGGCACAGAGCTAAAATGTATTTTTCAGCCGCCTTTGCAGTTCAGAGTGATTATATGATGGGTTCTAGACAGCAGAAATGAGAGGAAGTGATATTTTCCACTCCTAGGGCTAACCCATAACCCCCAGCCCCACCATGTGCAGTACTTATTCTGCCAGGTAAATGAAAGAATGCCAGGTATCTGGAAGAAAGACCTAGATAGAAAGAGTCTGAATTATTTTATGGAGATTAGATCCCGCCACTCCAACCCACATTGTACTTTTGAGTGAGAAATAAACTTGTATTGTGTTAAACTACTAAGGGGTTATCTGTTTCAGCAGCTAACAGTATTTACCTGAACTAATATAGACCCATTTACCTAACTGCTTCCATAGCTTTGTCAAACTCAAGCAGACACAAAGCAAGCTCATCTTCTTCTTCCCCTCCCCCTCCCCCCCCACCTCCTCCTCCAGCTCTGATCCCTTAGTGATTACCTCATCGGCTTAATTACCTCAAAGGGAAATCTGCCAATCTTGAGTCCTTCCTCTCCTCTGTCAGGCAGGGCCAATCATCAAGTGATCTCTGGAATCAAACCACTTTTCTCTATGCCCTGGCTGGATTACTGCCATGGCCTCCTAACTGCTTTCCCTGCTTACACTCTTGCTTTTTTCTAATCCATTCTCCACAGTGCCGCCAGATCAATCTTGGAAAACTGCAAATAGAATCACGTTACTCCTCCACTATGCTGAAGATAAAGCCCAAATACCTTCCCATGGCTTAAAAGGCCCTATATGATCTGTTTCTTGCATATCTCTCTAGGCCCATCCTGTATGGTACTCAGTCCTCTACCATGCTGAACATCTTCCTGTTCCTTGAACAGGTTATGGACTCTGAGCTTCCATCTGCTACTGCTTTGGACTCAGTGATGGCAGTGACGTCATCTAATTTTTATGCTGGGGTATTTCCAGACTGTTTGGTATAAGTTAGCACTCAAGCATTGCTGAGTGTCTGACAGACTAAGTTTGGTTTGACCACAGACAAAACCTATGTAAATACCCCATGTAAAGACTGATATCAGAGTCTCAGCCATGTTAATATCCATAAATAGGAACGCAAAAAGCAACAGTACTTTTGAAACGGTAATCGTATTAGTTGGGGGAAAGGTAGGGAGCTGTAACAAAGAGACTCAGAAGGAGAATGGCTTAAAGAACAAAAACATTCATTTTCCACTCATATAACAGTTCTGATGTCGGTTGTCCAGGTTGGCAGAGCAATTCTTTTCCATGTGGACATTCAGGGACCCAAGTACCTCCCTTCATAGTGCTCCTTCACTCTTGGGGATAGTGTCATTATCTACAGGGACAAAACTGGATCACCATAGGCTCAAGCCAGTGAAAAAGGAGAAGAGAACATGGGAGAGGAGGTGCATAGAGGAGAAAAGAACATATAGGATGTATCAGGCAGGATCCCACCAGAAAAACAGCACCAGTAGGACAATATATATATCTGGTGATTTACTGCAAGGAATTAGTTTATGTGACTATGCGTGCTGGCTAGGCAAGTCTAAAATCCATAGCACAGTCTCTCCCAAAGGGTGGGCTGGAAATTCTCAGACAGAAACTGAAGCGTTAGTTCCCAGGTAGAATTTCTTCTTCCTCAAGGAAATATCAATTCTGCTCTTAAAGCCTTTGAACTGATTGGATCAGCCCCATCCTGAGCATAAGCTCTTTCAAAGTTAACTCATATTAATCACATCAACAAAATACCTTTACAGCAACACCTAAATTAGTGTTCTATTGAGTAACCGGGGACTATAGCCTAGCCAAGTTGACACATAGAACTGACCATTACAGAGAAGAGGGGAACAGAGAGGAGAAGGGAACAGAGAAGAGAAGAGCACATAGAGGAGTATCATCAGCTGCCTTGGGTCCCAGGTGAAGTGGGCAGATTCACTTCGACTCACTTTCCATGATGATCACATGGGTGTACCTAACTGCAAGGAAGCATGGGAAATGTAGTCCAGCCACATGTTCAGTAGAAAAACAAAAACAGTTTTAGTGGATAATTAGTAATCTTCACCACAGCAATGATCAGTTTTGAGAAAGAAGGTCTCAGTTCTTCGGCTATCCATGTTTGTTCCTTGTACTACAGAACTGACAGTACACTTTACTCCTTCTGAATAAAAGTCTTATCTGATACCTAAAGACCTGAAAGCACTGCTGGATACAGATCAGCTTATGTATACAACAGATCACACAAGGTTATCTCCTTGGCACTGCTTGCCCAGCTGCTCTTTTTACAGTAATGATATGGGCTTTGTGATCAAACTTTCGTACTTGCTTCTGCAAATTTCTATCATTTATAACCCTGCTAAATATACTGAGTCTGTATAATATCACTGACACTCTACCACCGACATTAGATTAAAACTATTAAGAAATTGTGATTCTAGCAATTAGCTAACTAAGAGGGAATAACACACTAAAATATTTTGGCTATTTTAACCAAAGAGATTTCACCATGTAAGAGCAAGCTTCCTGCCTTTGGTATGTATTCAAGTGTGTGAGATAAAGCCAGGACTGGAGATGGAAGAAAGACATGTTTCTGTCCTCTTAGCAGCTTTATTTCATTTCACTCATTTACTCTTTTTTGAATCTATAGAAATGCCTAGAATAACTTCTCTGCTGGCACCTATCGGTTTGTCTCCTCCTCATTCTCACTCTTCCTAAAATCTACCGGTAAGCAAGGAAGGAAGGGAACAGGAGACAGCCGGCAATGGCACTGCTTTACCCTCCTTCCAGTCCTGACTCCTCCACTTTTCACAACACTGCTGAAGCTAAGAGGCTTAAGTGACTCTCATGCGAGTGAGATACCCTATCAGTGCACTCCCATCATGACAGGGTCCTTAAAACATTATGTGTAGGGGCTTCCCTGGTGGCACAGTGGTTGAGAGTCTGCCTGCTGATGCAGGGGACACGGGTTCGTGCCCCGGTCCAGGAGGAGCCCACATGCCGCGGAGCAGCTGGGCCCGTGAGCCATGGCCGCTGAGCCTGCGTGTCCGGAGCCTGTGCTCCGCAACAGGAGAGGACGCAACGGGAGAGGACGCAACAGTGAGAGGCCCGCGTACTGCAAAAAAAAAAACCACACACACAAAAAAACATTGTGTAGATGCAGATTGTAGTTACTATTCTAATATATGTCCTGCTGCAAAATGAGGTGAAGGTAATAAGGAATCCAAATAAGATATGGTGCCTATTCTCCAAAAATTTACAAACAAGCAACATCATAGATGAGGGCAGAACAAAATTAGGGCCCATCACTTATGCAAAGAACTTTTGGGCTTTTTATGAACATGCTCTCCCTCCTCCCCTCGAGGTCTGTCTCTAGTTTTTTCTGACAATGTTACTGAAGCCAGCTGGAAAGAAGGAGGGTTGGAATGAGGCTAGATAAGAAAGTTAATAAAACTAAGTCATCTATGAAGGATAAACAGTTGATACCACCATTCTGAGCCATAACACTGTTTCCCACAGTCAATGAGGATTCAAGCTTTCTTGAACTGTTTGCATTTCAAGTCAGGAACTGTGTTAAGCACTTTATGTTTATGAGTAGATTTACTTCTCCAAAAAGCTAATTCTGTGAGGTAAGTATGATTAGCCCCAATTTTCAAATAAGGAAATCAGTGTTTAGAGAGGTTGATGAATTTGTCGAAGATCAAGTTGCTAGTATGTAGCAGAGACATTACCACGTCTTTTATTTTTTTTTTTTACCACACACACACACAAGAGATGCTGAGATATAAGGAAGAGTCTACAGTAGATTTAAAAATTATTCCCACTCATTAAAGATGTGAGAAATAAAGACCAAATCATTAAAGATTTTAATAAATAAGGAGACATTGCAGAACACATTTTCTAAAGGTCGTAAAACTACTTGGATAGATTAAGTTGAAAGCTAGGTGGGCGCAAGTACAAAGAAAGGGAACCAGAAGTTCCATGTTATCCAATGGCTGCTGAAATGTTGTCTGAAATTAGCCTTAACTAGAATCAAAAATAAATTCCAACACATACTCAGAGTCAGTAGGTCTTAAATTACAATCATGTGAGATTTCTTCAGAGACCCAAGATATTAAAAATGAAATTGTTTATAATATTTTTGTCACTTCATGTTAAATATGTCCTTTAAACTATTACTACAAAATAATAGTTTTCACTTTCTAAATGACTTCAATCTCCATTCTAGTTTTCTTTCAAAACTTATCTATGTGGTATCTCATCCACAAAGACAATTTTCAAAATACCAAACTTTGTTTCTGCCTCTATTAACATACTTTTTGCCTGTAATGGAACTCTTTTTTTATGAATATGCAAATAGTACCTAACATGATTCCTGAACCAGGGTAGATAATAATAGTTTGTGTTAGAAAAGAGAGACAGGGAGGAAGAAGGAGAGAGAGAGAATAAAAGAAAGAAAGAGTATTGATTAGTTTCCTTGAGGACAGAAATTTTGGTAGACACGAAGAAAGAAAATAATGTTTGCCCAAGATGCCCTCACAGTCATAGAGGAGAATAACAGCATCATTATCACTGATAACATTAATTGAGCACTTACTATGTGCCATACTTTCCTCGCTATATAGTTACCATTATTCTTCTCATTTTAATCATTGAGCACACTGAAAAACAGATTACACAACAAGCCCAAAGTCACAGGAAATGGTGAAGCCATCACTTAAACCTTAGCAATCCAAGTCTAGATCCCACACGTAACCAACACTCCCTGCTGCCTTCCAAACAACCAGATAACGGCAGTGTTCCACAGGAAAGGAAAACTCTATTCCAGGTGCCAAAGGAACAGAAAGGAAGTAATATTCTGCCCAGGTGGGAGAAGTGAGGGTGTCTGGGTGAGACTGAGGCGTAGGCGGTAAGAGGTGTTTAGAGAAGAGGTGATGTCAGGCTTCACCTTCGATGGTGGGAATCCACATAAGTGTTGGATTGGGGATGTTGAGGAAGGAAAGACAAGCCCAGGCAAAGGTAAAAATGTGGTATATTCTGTGTGTGCAGAAGGCAGTAAGGGGGTGGGGGGAGCATGCAGCAGAGCTAGAGACTCTCAGTGTGGGAGGTAAACTGACTGTGAGAACTATTTTTAATTTTCATTCAACAACTATGTATTGAACACCTAGTACATGCCAGCACACAGCAGTGAATAAAAGAGGCAGACACTGTTTATGGCGCTTACATCCTAGTGGAGGGTGACAGGCAATAAACATATAATGTAGCACGTGGTGATAAGTACTAAAAAGTAGAATAAACCAGTGTAAGGAGACACACAGTCACGAGTGGAAGTTACTTGAGATAGGCTGGTAAGGGGAGGCCTCTCTCATAAGGCATTTATTTACACAGAAACTTAAAGGAGGGAAGACTTCATTTTGCAAGCCAGGAAAGTTCATGAAAGATTTTAAGCAGGGATCTGACTTGATCAGATTTCCTTTTCTGAAAGCCACTTTTTGCTGATGGCTTCATACAGGGAGAGGGAGTTGAGGCTAATGAGAACAGAGGACCACTTAGAAAACTATTGCAATAATCCAGATGACAAAATATGATAAACGACTACAACAGCAGCAGTGGGTGTGTAATTTTACAATAAGAATAAGCTCTGTGGGGGACCTAGAATGCTGAGAAAAAGTCTCCTTTTAGTAACTTAGACCAGCGGCAATTGTAGACATGCTAAAAGCCAGAGGATATTGAGAAAGCAGACAAAGAGAAAGGCAGAGTTATTTATTACTTGGCCTGCAGCATCAATGGAAATGGGCATGAACGGCTGAAGAGAGAACGTGGACCATTTTCTCGCTTCCCAAAGCAAGTGCTACAAGAAAGGAGGACGAAAACCTTGAAGTAGTCTTAGCTTGAAACAGTGGTAGTGTCCAATGTCTCTATCATCATGGAAGAAAATAGGAGATAATGGATTCCAACAGCTCCTAATTCCTTCCCACCTACACAGACATTAGCCTCCCCATGTTGTATCCCCCACCAGCATGTGTGTGTTCACCCCATGATGGTTATTGGTCCTGCGAGATAGGCAAGGATGGATACCCTGCAACAGGGCAGGGGACAGAGATTAAGGTGGTATGCAGACAGGAGAAATGGCCTGGGGTGTGTCTACTCTTAAAGGATTAAAAGAACAGGAAGTAAATAACCTATAATGAAAACATACGCCAAAGACCATCAGAGAGATGGGCAACACGGGGCTTCAGGACAAGGCCCAGCCTGGAGACTGAGGCTGGCATGAATCTTCTTTCTTTCTCCTTCCCTAAAATTCACAGGGCTGGTCCTGGTGAGGTTGGGAGGATAGCAGTCTAGAGAAAGCTACCATATAGCACTGCAGGTGTGTGATACAAATATGGTTTTTCTATGTGCGTCTTAGGGTGCAAAGACTGCTGGCATGAGGGGAGATCGGCCAACACGGTGGAGCAGAAAGACCCTGGGTTCACCTCCTCTTGTGACTACACCAAAGTCACCACGACCTGCAGAACAACCATCGATGAAGAAAACCGGAAGCTACCAGGAAAGATCTTCTACAACTAAAGACAAAGAAGAAACCACCAGGCGACTGGAGTAGGAGAAGCAGGCTCGTGATATAATCAAATCCCATACTCCCCCAGGGTGGGCAACCCACAGACTGGAGAATCATTAGAGTGCAGATATTCTGCCACGGGAATGAGAGCTCTGAGCCTCACATCAGGCTTGCCAACCCAGGGGTTCTGCACCAGGAAGATGAGTCTCCAGAGCATTTGGCTTTGAAGGCCAGCGGGGCCTAATTTTGGCAGCCCTGGGGAAATAAAAACTTGGCTCTTAAAGGGTGCACACAAAACCTCATGCAAACCTGGACGCAGGGCAAAAGCAGTAATTTGACAGGAGCCTGGGCCAGACCTACTTGCTGGTCACGGAGGGTCTCCAGGAGAGACGGGGTTGGCTACGGCTCACACCGAGGACGTAGACACTGGCGGCGGCCACCTTTGGGAGCTTTCTGGTGAGGGTGACGCCATCGCGGGTTCCTCCCTATCACTACAGGCCAAGACTCAGCCTGTAGGGGCTGGTGCTAGCACACCTCAGGCCAAACAACTCACTGGGCTGGGACAGGCCCACCCCTCGGCAAAGAGGCTGCCTAAAGACTTCCGGAGTCCAGCAGCTGCCTCTAGACTTTCTTCTAGACGCGCCCCTAGACACGGCCCTGCCCACCAGAGGCCCAAGATCCAGCTCCGCCCACCAGTGGGCAGGCACAGGCCTTTCCGGACAGGAAACCTGCACGAGCCTCTAGACACAACCTCACTCACCAAGGGGCAGGCACCAGACACAAGAAAACCACAATCCCCAGAGCAGGCCAGACCCTACCCTGGGACCAGCTGGTCCCCAACCCTGCCCACTAGCATGCCAATGCAAGCTTCAGGACACCCCAGATCGCATACCCAACTGTATCACAAACCACCACTCCCCACTATACCCCCCAGCGATCTGACACCAGCTCTGCCTGCCAGTAGTCCAGCACTAATCTTAGGACCTGGCTTCACCCAGGTCTTCTGGATCCCACCCACCAGGGAGCCAGCACTGGCCCCGGGGCCCCCTAAGGGTCTGCAGCCAGCCACCTCATGACCAGGCCCTGCTAACCAGCAACATCTGCACAAGGCAGGGCCTGGCAACCAACCGGACTAGGGGCAAACAAAGCCTACCAGACCACCCATATAGTCAGCCCACCACAACAGAAGGACCCACGCAGCTCTCTTAGGGGGAACCCATAGAGCATATAGCTTGAGAGATGAGAGGGGAGTGCACTGCTGGGATGCATAGCACGTCTCCTACAGAAGGCCACTTCTCCAAGTCGAGATACCTAACCAACTTAACACATACATAAAAATACAAAGGGCAACTTTAGATAAAATAAGGCAGCAGAGGAATATGCCGCAAACAAAGCAACAAGATAAAACCCCAGAAGAAGAACTAAGTGAAGTGGAGACAGGCAGTACCTGAGAAAAAGTACAGAGTAATGATTGTCGAGGTGATCAAAGAACTCAGGAGCAGAATGAACGCACAGAGAGAGAAGCTAGAAGTTTTTTTTAAACAGAGAGTTAGAAAATATAAAGAACCAAACAGAGGAAGAATCCAATAACTGAAAGAAAAAGAAAAAACCACAACTAGAAACAAGAAAATTACAAAACGAAAAGCTCACTGATAAAGGCAACATACAGTAAAGGTGGGAAATCATCCACACACGAAACTAGTAGGGAGGTTAAGAGACAAAAGTAGTCAAATCATCTATATCCACAATAAGCATTTAAGGGATACACAGAACAATTAGATGTACAATAGGATATTAAAGCTGGTGGCATGGGATTAAACTCTTACTTTTCAGAGGAGTCGTGGTCTGTGACTAACCCTTGTTTACAAGAGTGTCCTTGCCACATTATTAGAGCTTAGCACCATGAAGAGTTCAATAAATGCTTGGCAAGTGGGGAAGCCAATTTAAGAACCCTGGGAAGCTGTTTTAGGGTCTCTAGTGGCCATTTTTGCAGCTGGAGCCCCATTTGGGGGCTAGAGATACCTTTGGTCTGTGAGTTGTTTGTGGTTCTGGAGAGCTAAGAGGAAGTGGAGCAGGACAGAGAGGGAGAGGCTGGCCGCTTGTCAGACTCAAGAGGTGGAGACATAAGGAGGCTTCCAAGATTTCTCTCGAGCATACTCAGCCCAGGCTCTAGAGGGAAGGAGGATGTCTGGGAACCCTGGCAGGATCCTACAATCACAAGATGAATATCATATACATGCTTAACTTCCACACATTCACCTATTTCTGCTCCACAACAGGGAGCAAGAGGGAGCAGGGATTGAGGAGTAGGGAGGGGTGGTTAGAAGAGATGAGAGAGGGGGAGGGGGAGGGGGAGGGGGAGGGGGAGGGGGAGGGGGAGGGGAGGGGAGGGGAGGGGAGGGGAGGGGGAGGGGGAGGGGAGGAGGGGGAGAGAACAAGAATCCGTGAAGAAGAAATAGCCACACAGATTTCCTTGAACTAAGAGTCTCCAAGTGAGAGATGTGAATCCACTGTTCCCTTAGCCTCTTGGTACCCACATTCAAACATTTAACTTTTTGTAGAGTAAGGCATCTAAACACAGGTTTTTTATCTGGTACTCAATTACAGAAACAGAAATCTGTTCCAAAGCTTTGCGGGACCTGTAAGAGATGGTATGTTGATCGCCAGTGTGACAGCTTCCTAAGGGATTTTCAAAGGTTGTTTAACGCTTCATGATCTTCACCTTCTGTGCTGGGCTTAGTACCCAGCCCAGGTCATGAATAATGTGTGACACTGTTATAGTGCTCAGGGACCTGTTCCTGATGAACTGAGCAAAAGGAACCTTTTCCAGTCAGGGTGTAGGTGCTGCTATTTTGAATAAGAAGTAAACTTGCCAACTTAGTAATGTGATAAAAGGCACGTGTATGAAGACATGGCTTGTAGTCAGATCTGTGTCTCTGAACATGTCAGATTTAGCCAGAACTTTGTAACTGTGAAGAAATTTCTCCAGTTTACTTTTCTCTTCAATCAGTAAGTCTCAAAGTTTCACTTCATAAACTATCTCCCTCATCCCTTACTCTAACTCCTAGATCATTTTCCCCTTACCAGACACTTCAATGTTCTAGATTCTTGCCATGCTGCTCCCTCAGGGTGGAGATTCCTACCTCCCACCTTTTTACATTTATGGAAATCATATTCTTCCTTCAAGACTGTGCTCTAATAATCCCTCCTGTAAGTGTCTTTCTTAAACTAGCCACCTTCTATATTTGTCTACTTGTCTAATTATAACTCACAATATAGTTAACATATTACATATGAAACAACAGAAGTGGAAAAGACTTTGAACTACATGTAAAGTTTGAGCTACATGTTAAATACATTACACCAATTTTTCTACTTTGTGTTATAACTAGTTATAATTATTTGTCTTCTTTCTTGTGTCAGTTTCCTATTCCTGTAGTCGTCATGCATTCAGATGACTCCCGCCAAAGCTGTCATCTCACTGCAACCATATGAAATAGCCTAAGAACCACCCAGGTGAGCTCCATCAACTAATAGAACCATGAGAGATAACGATAAATTGTTTTAAAACAGTTTTCTGGTTTTCTGTTAGGCAGCAATAGAAAACCAAAACACAGCCAAGAACATTCCAGACGATACAAAGATCTAGAAGCTGTGAACAAATGTCTTTGCACGCAAGTGTTTTCTGAAGAATTCATGTGTTGAGGTGGCATAGTGGAGAGAGGGCCAGGACCACTCAAAGGGTCTGTACTGACGCAACAGGAGAGAGGGTGCTGCTGAGGCTTGAGACACAAACAGGAACATTACAGTGGCAATAAATTGGAACTAAACATGCTTTGGAGCCCTCCCTGGTATCACCTAAGGATCTGGGAGCTTTAATGGCTCCCAGAAAAACTCATTGAATCATTTATACATTAAACAAATACTCAAGGAGACGTTTACCAGGAGAGAGAAACAGACAACAAATGAGTGAATGAATATGATATAAATGGACAGAGACTTGATCATCCATGGGGGATGTCATTACTGCTCTCATTCCCTCTGCTACCCAGCACTGCTGTGTTGTGCCTGGTGCTGTCTGAGTACATGTATAGGCACCACGTCCCATGGCCGTAGAGTCCCTCATTGCTGAGCCTCAGCACTCAGCGTCCAGTGCCACAGCCAGTGCCTGGCCATCATGCAAGTTGGGCAAGAGCAGAGGGACAGGACAGAGTTCAGCCTCCAGGGACCAAGGATGGTCTCTTCTTGCTGGGATGGGGAGTGAGAGGAGATAGTGAGTCCACAGAAAGGAGAAATACAGTTTTCATCTTCCTTTGTCTAATAGTTCATTCTACTGCACACATTTATGTGAGATAGGAGAATTGGTATTTTAGTCTATGGGGGGAAAACAACATTCTGAATTTTTGCAGTACATATAAAATTGTTTCTTGAACTAAAATGATGAAAGAATTTATCAGAGGGAAGATTTGAAGGTAAAAAGTTCATGAAAGAGATTTTCCTTATTTATAGCCCAGCCCTCCCTTGAAATGAACAGTATTTCAGTTCATATCAGGATAATTAATAGACCTGAGAAAGCGGTATTCTAACAAAGGTGATACTTAAAAGGCGATAATGCCTATTGCATTAAAAAGCAAAATATACTACAAAACATAAAACTGTCCTGTGTGTCCATTCCATAAATTCAATCTTTCCAAAAAGATAAAAACATCATTAAGGCTCAGCACATCAGAAGTTAAACGAAATCAGCTAAACATGAAAGTAGGTTTTGGTATTGATGGATTAAAGTGCCAATTTGTGGGCTTCCCTGGTGGCGCAGTGGTTGAGAGTCCGCCTGCCGATGCAAGGGACACGGGTTCGTGCCCCGGTCCAGGAAGATCCCACATGCCGCGGAGCGGATAGGCCCGTAAGCCATGGTCACCGAGCCTGCGCGTCCGGAGCCTGTGCTCCACAGCAGGAGAGGCCGCAACAGTAAGAGGCCCGCATACCGCAAAAAAAAAAAAAAAAGTGCCAATTTGAAGCAGTAACATTTGAGAAAAACTGGCAGCAAATGAAAAAGTGTCATCTCCAGAGCTATCATTATTCAATCAGAATTTCCTGCAATATAGAGAGGGCAAAATAATGGGGGAGCTATAACTCTTTGTTTCATCACAAAGGAAGCACATCCATGGGGAAGATGCTGAGGCTGGAATCAGACTTGATCTAGTACTGCAAACTCCACCTTGAGTGACCTGGTGAGTCACTGACTCAAAGCTCCTCTCCTCACTCCTACCTTGGGACAGTATCACTCCTACTGCCTGCCTCTCGGGGGACTCAAGAAATATATGAAAAATACGCACAATGCCTTTTCAAAACCCTATACAAGTGCTAATTCCCACTGTTACTTATTATTGTCAAAGTTGTTTTGCAACAGTTGAGATATGGCTCTAGACAGGAGGATGGTGCCCTAAGAATTTACAGTGCTTAAGGTTACAGTGTGTGTGTGTGTTGATTTCTCAAGAGGACAATAAATAGAAAGCAATATTTTCAAAGAGTATTATACAAAGAAATATTTGTTTGGGCAGAATTTTTCCCCAGGTTAGCTCAAGTCCCTTTATCTTCATTAGTAATTTAACTTTTATTAATTGGGAAAATTTTCAAACATAACACAAAAATAGAGAAAAATACAATATAAAATGAAATCCCATGTACTGATCATACAGAACCACAATCAATATTCTGCTTGTAAGGAACTGAATTGTCTCCCCAAAATTCATATGTTGAAGCCCTAACCCCCAGTACCTCAGAATGTGAATATATTTGGAGACAGGCCCTTTAAAGAGATGATTAAGTTAAAATAAGTTCACTAGGGTGGATACCAGTCTAATCTGACTGGGGTCCTTATAAGAAGAAGAGCTTACGACACAGGAAATACACCAGGGTTTCCCTCACACAGAGAAAGACCTTGTGAGAACACAGAGAGAAGACAGCCACCTGCAAATCAAGGAGAGAGGCCTCAGGGGAAATTGACCCTGCCAACACCTTGATCTTGGACTACCAGCCTCCAGAATTGTGAGAAAATATGTTTCTGTTGTTCAAGTCACTCAGTCTGTGGTACTCTATTATGGCAACACTAGCAGAATAATACACTGCTGTCTTTGTTTCTTCTATTATTCTACTTTTATTTCGTTAGAGTTCTTTAGTAAACTTGGCACTCATTAAAATATTGCTGTTTAGCTCATGGGCACCCTGTGCTCTCCTGAAGCAGTAGTTAAAGACACGTTCCAGGAGAACAGTTGTCATCCTGGGCCCCAGAGCCACAGGAACAGCCAGTGTCTATTACAGGAGGTTGGTACCCAGCGAAGGCCATAGTCACTTATGTTCATATAAGGGGACAGGGTCTAGAGTCCTTCTCTTAGATCAGGGGCAGCACCACCATATTTTCTACTTCAAATTCTCTTTATGTTATAGACCAATTTTTAAAAAATTTACTCTTGCAAAATTTGGAGACATACTGTAGTAAAGTCAAGTCATCCTTGAGGTACTCTGACTAGGAAACATTATTAAAATATTTACACAAAAATAGAAAGTAGAGCTTTACATTCCAATAAAAAATAAAATATGCTCGAAATAGGAACCTGCTAACATACAGGGTTGTCAGCAACAGAAACACAGCCCTGGATGGGAATAGAGCCCGGTAGCCATTCCACAGAGCTAATGTCAGAGCCCACAGTGTCAGGCCAAATTAGAAAGGTATGAACTGCAGCAGGACTGGCACCTGCCAAATTCAGCCAGACACACGTTCTCAGGGGGTGTGGGCCAGAGGCTGTTTCCACAAAGTCCTTTGAATTCCACATCTAAGAATATGGAAGGATTCAAGACCTGCGAGTTGAAGAAGATAAGGAAATAGGAGAGGAATGGAGTCCAGACCTTCAACTTGTACCTCTGACCAATATGAAATAGCAGAGACCAGATTTATCCTCCAGCACATAACAACTAAAAAACCAAACAAAATATATGAAACAAAGGCTCCCATGACATTGCATATTAGGCAAAAAAAGAACAGTGATATCTGAGAGATGGGAAATAAATGAGATAAGCCTTATGAATACCTGAGTTTACTGCCTAGAGAAAGTTTATAGGCCATGCTGCAGGGTTGGAGAACCCAAGCAAAGTCCAGTGGTCTCCCTGCGTTGAGGATATAGAGTTGGGAATCTAGGGCGCAAAAGGTGGTTTGAGCTCAGAGGACAGAATACTGGAAAAGTGATAGGTACACAGAGGGAAAAACCCCAAGGATCTGCAGAGAGGCTCCCTCAAGTATTCTGTTGAGTACTGATCAGCACATGCATTTGAGGAAACCACCTGAAGTCTGGCAGGGGTGAGACTAGGAGGGATGGCAGAGATATGGAAATGATCGGAGGGAACGGTGCCCAGAGATCACACAGAATCAAGAATAGCACCTGCTCTCAATAGCCAGAGTGGAAAAACCTCATAATTCATGGAACATTGCTTAGAGAACTAAGTCTCTTGCCTAAAGTAGTGGGGAAGATGTAACCCTTGACTAAACACTCTAATGAATAAAGGCAAGGCACAAAAAGATCAAACCATTTTAAAGTAACTTACCTGCATTGCAGAATATTGTAGAATAAATACTGCAGAATATTTAAAAGGATACAAAGTATCTAGCATCCACAAAGGTATAATATACAATGTCTGGCATCCAATCGAAAGTTGCCAGGCAGGTAAAAGAGTAAAAAAGTACAACCCATAACAATAAGAAAAACCAGGGACCAGTGATTAAGACTCTGTGCTTCCACTGCGGGGGGTGTGGGTTCGATCCCTGGTTGGGAATTAAGATCTCACATGCCTCACAGTGTGGCCAAAAAAAAAGAAAAAAAAAAAAAAAAGAATTAGAAAAATCAATCAACCAAAACTGATCCACAGTAAAACAGTATTATATTGTTTTATCATTGTAACTGTTGCTATAACTGTATTCCATATGTTCAGTAAATTAGAGGAAAGATTAAACATGTTAACTAGAGACATGGAAGATAGAAAGATGACCCAATTTGAACTATTTAATGATACCTGAGATGAAAAACACACTGGATGATATTAGTAGCAGGCTAGATACTGCAGGACAAAGATTATTTGAAGACATAGCAATATAAACTATCCAAAATGAAACACCAAGAGAAAAAAGACTAAAAAAAAAAGCATCCATGAACTGTGGGATACCTTCAAGGAGCTAAATATACGGATAATTCACATCCTAAAGTGGTAGAGGGGACAGAAAATATTTTAAGAAATAATGGTCAATTTTTTTCCAAATTTGATGAAAACTATAACGGCACAGATCAAGGGACTCACCAAATTCTGAGCAAAGAAACATGAGGAAAACAAGGCACATCACAATCAAATTCTCAAAACCAGTGATAAAGAGAAATCCTGAAAGTACACAGATTTTAAAAGACAGGTCATTTAAAGAGGAACAAAGGTAAAAGTGACAGAATATTTCTTGTGCAAGCTAGAGAACAGTACAGAAACATCTTGAAGTACTAAAGAAAAAAGGGCAACCTGGAATTCTTTACCCAGTGAAAATCTTTCAAAAATGTAGGCGAATGACACCAATTCTATATAATCTCTTCCAGAAAATAATTCATATTATGAAGCAGCATTACCAAAAGATGTACAAAAAAAGACTATAGGCCATTCTGCCTTAACATAGATGCAAGAATCCTTAACAAAATATTAGCAAATTAAATCCAGCAAAATGTAAAAAGAACACTGTATCACAACTAAATGGGGTTTATCTCAGAAATTCAAGGCTGATTCAATATTACAAAAAAAATCAGTGTAAATTAAATTTAAAAAAAGGAAAAACCACTCGATAGTACCAATTTATTCAGAGAAAGCATTTGAAAAAATTTAACATGCATTCATGATTAAAACAACAATGAACACTCTCACAAACTAGGAATGGATACCTGAAAAGGGGTACCCACAAAAAAAATTCTAAAGCCAACATCACTCTTAATGCTCAAGGCCTCAATGCTTTCTATGACCAGGAACAAGGCACAATGTCCACACTACTCACTCTTATTCAGCATCAAAAAATGGCACGTCCTTGGCCGTGTGATAAGGCATGAAAAAGAAGCCTCTGTTTACATATGACAATTGTTTATGATACAGCAAATCCCAAGGAATCTATAACTAAACTCCCAGAACTAAGTGTAGCAAGGTCACAAATACAAAATCAGCATACAAACACCAATCATATTTCTATATACACTATCAATGAACAACTTGATATTTAAAAATATAGACATATTACTTACATTTGCTCCAAAACAATGAAACACTTAAGTGTAAATCCAATAAGTCATGTGCAGTATCTGTATGTGGAAAACTATGAAATGCTGACGAAAGAAATCAAATATGACCTAAATAAATAAGAAACATAACTTCTTCATGAATCGGGAGACTCAACATAGTTAAGCTGCTGATCCATGTATTTAATGCAATGCCAATCAAAATCCCAGTTTTTTTTTTTCAGATACAGACAAGCCAACTCTAAAATATATATTGAGAGGCAAAGCAACAGCCGAAACCATTTTGATAAAGAACAAAGTTGAAGGACTCACACTACCCGATTTTAAGACTTAGTATACAGTTCCAGTAATCAAGACAGTAATAGATTGATGAAAAAATAGATACATAGATCAATGAATAGATCCAGAAATAGGCCTGCACAAATATGGTAAGCTGACTTTAGACAAAGACGCAAAGGCAATTCAATGGAGAAAGGATAGTCTTTTCAACAAATGGTGCTGGATCCTCCGTCTGTACCTCACAATTTATACAAAAATTAATTCAAAGTTGATCATAAATCTAAGTGTGAAATGTAAACCTATAAAAAAAATTTAATATAGAAAATCTTCATGAGCTTTGAGCAAAAAAAATTCTTAGATATAACAAAAGCAGTCTGTAATAGAAAAAAATTGGTAAATTAGACTTCACATGAAAATTAAGAATTTTTGCTCTACAAAAATTTGGTAAGAAGTTAAAAGTCAAGCTAGTGAGTGCAATATTTGTAAATCATATATCTGACAAACTTGTATCCAGAATAAAGGACTCTCAAACCTCAAAGAGAAAACAGCCCATTTTTAAAACATTGACCAAATATTTGAACATGTGACCAAAGAAAATATAATGATATACTGATATGATACATAAAACATTAGCCAATAGAAAACGTAAATTAAAACCCCGATGAAAGACCACTGAACATATTATTAGAGTGGCTAAAATTTTTTAAATATAACAAAAAAGCTGTCCATATGAAGTGTCAAAAAGGATTTGGAGCAACTGGAACTTTGATACGTTCCTGGTGAGACTGCAAAACAGTGAAGCCGCTCTTGAAAACAGTTTGGCAGCTTCTTATAAACATGCACTTTCCATGACTGACCCATCAATTCCACTTTTAAATATTTATCTGAGATCAGGTGTCACAATTTTTTGTAAACAGAGTACTGGAACACAGCCATCCTTATTTATGTAATGAGCATGGCTTTTTCATACGTTAGAGGTAGAATTGAGGAGTTATGCCAGAGACTATATGGCCAGCAAAACCTAAAATATTTATTAGTTGTCCTTTTACAGAAAAAAGTTTGCTGATCTCTCCCTAGAAAAATGAGTGCAAATGCTCACACAAAAACCAGCCCACGAATGTCCATGGCAGCTTTGTTCATCCTTGCCAAAAAAACCACACAAAAAACTGGAAACAACTCAAATGTCCTTTGATATGAATGGATAAACTCTGGTAAATCCATACAATGGGATTTTACTCAACAATACAAAGAAATGAATAATTGAAACATACAGCATAATGAATCTCAAACTAGTTATGATGAGTGAAAGAAGCCAGAGGGGGGGAAAAAAAGAGTACATACCAAATGATTCCAATTATATAAAGTTCTAGAAAATAGAAAACAATCTATAACGACAAAGTGTAAATCAGTTGTTGCCTGGAAACAGGGGATGGGGCATGGAAGGGCAGGAAGGAGGAATCAGAAATGGACAAGATGAAATTTTAGGGATGATGGTATGTTCATTATCTTGATTGCTGTGGTGGTTTCATGGGTGTATATCTAGTTAAACACTTTAAGTGTGTAGTTTGCTGTATGTAAATATATCTCAATAAAGCTATTAAAAACCCAGACCAGCTCCAGTTTAGTGCCTGCACTTTTCACCACAATGTGCTACCTTCATTCTCATGACAGAAAGGAAGTCATGAAAAGCCCGAAACTCCAACACCAGGCTGTAATAGCAGCCTGCGGTCCTTTAATCCCCACTGCTCTAATCCTGGGGGCGGTAGGAAGACACAGATTGCCTCTTCACAGGATCCCTCTGCCGTCATCAGAGCCAGAGCCACACGCCTCCCCATGAATGAGCCTGCAGGACTTGCCCCCCCACCATCTGTCTTCAGTCTGCCCCATCTGGCCGTGACTGCTTCACCCGGCTCAGGTGGATCCCCTTAGACATCCTGAGAGAGGCCCGAGCATCTCTATTTTTGAGACTCCAAGAAGCCAGAGGAGTGTGCATTTATTTAAAATAAACAGTGTCTATCACAGGCTGGGGTTTCTGGAGGCAGATACTAAGTTGGAATGCAAGAAGTTTATTAGGGATCAATACCTGTGAAAGCAGAGGGAAAGAAGCAGGATGGAGCAGAGGGATAATCAAACAGAAGTCCTGGCAAAGCTTTGGCCAACTTGGACGGGAGCTATGGAGTACGTCCCATGCCCAACAGAGATGTCCTGAGTCAGGCCCAGATGCTTGGGAATTTATACCCCTGCCTGCCTCAGTCACGAGATGCAGGCTGACCAGGAAAGCATGACATTGGCTCCACAGATGAGGCTGACCCTGACGGAGGTCATGGCTGGATGCTGTCCTACCACCTGGCCCTTGTAGAGTCAGGGTGACAAAATAGTTATATATGCTCATTTAAGAAAAAAACTATTATGAAAAATACCGGTATACAAAATACAAATATGGTCTCTTCCACCATTTTGTTAAGCAGGAAACACAAGGAATGGGAAAAGAAATTGGGTCCTCTAATTAGTAACAAAGAGATCTAGTTCACTAGTTTATCTTTTGTGCCTTTCATGTGTTGCCCAAGTTTTCTGAGGCTTGTCACACTGTGAGATGTTGGGTGGCAGATTTAAGAGACAGCTAAGAATTAAAGAGTAAAACCACATACCTACCTGCCCTACCAGGAAGAAACTGCTTGTTATATTCAGAAAGAGAAACTATACATTTATTATGGGTATGTTTGACGGGTTGTAAGAAGCCAGAGAGGTGTGATGCAGTAAGAAACTAGAAGAAGATAATGAGGCAGCCAGCAGGGGCTGAGAATCCTATTTATGGTGCTCTGAGCTTAAAACGAGTGTGGGCAGAAGCAGCACGAGGAACGTGGGCTGCCAGCTCTGTGATTAACAACAGGAGAATTTCAGGGAACAGTTGCTGCAGTAGTAAGATTTTGCCAAATACCAATACAAAAAGTTAGTATGCTACGACATCAAGAATAGAAACAAGGGACTGTGAGGTGGTATTTCTCAAAAATGAACTGTCTGAAGTGAGCTTTTATTAATCAAGTAATAGTGTTTTGCTGTTGGATGATACCGTTTGCAGAGTGTGGAAAAATAATGAATCAGAATTCACAGAACATTTAAAATGCCAGTCTATGAAAATAAAATGTGTTGCTTTTAATGATGAAGGAAAACTAGAATTTCCATGGAAATTAAATCGGGGGACAAGTGTAAACAGTACTGGCAGTGGAATAAGTGGTAAAATAGGCAAGAATGGGCCTCTGGGATCTCCTCTCCTCCGTTTGTCTCTTCCAGTCTAGAGGGGGCTTTGGGGCTCTGGCAGCTACGGCTCCTCTTCCACCATGCAGCCCCCTCTACCTGCTCTGCCTGATCACCCCCAGTCACCAGCCCTTTTCCAACACACCAGCTGTGTGTCCTTTATCCCTAAGGACCTCCACGGAGGTCCAGCAGACAGCCATGGGGTGCCTCAACTAATCTCTGGTTAAACAAATTAACCTGAATGTGTATTATCCTTCCAGAAGCATATGGCTTTTTAAAAGGGCTCTAAGGGCTTCCCTGGTGGTGCAGTGGTTTAGAATCCGCCTGCCAATGCAGGGGACATGGGTTCGAGCCCTCTTCCGGGAAGATCCCACATGCCACAGAGCAACTAAGCCCGTGCCACAACTACTGAGCCTGCGCTCTAAAGCCCGCAAGCCACAACTGCTGAGCCCGCGAGCCACAACTACTGAAGCCCGCACACCTAGAGCCCGTGTTCCACAAGAGAAGCCACCGCAATGAGAAGCCCGCGCAGCACAACAAAAAGCAGTCCCCGCTCGACACAACCAGAGAAAACCCGTGCGCAGCAACAAAGACCCAACACAGCCAAAAATAATTTATTTAAAAAAATAAAAATGAAAGGACTCCAAAACACAGTTTTCAGCATGTTTGTGGGGGAAACGTTTTTAAGGTTGTTTAGGTGTCTTCAGGGATTCTCAAGTCACACAGTATAGGTAGTGACCTCTCTGCCTTGGAGTCAGGCTAGCCCGGGGTCTAACCTTTGCTGAGGTTCATATATAACGAGAAGACCCTCCCATCTCCTCTCATCTTGAAGACAGTATTTTCTTTCCATGACTTGTTTTCTGCCTCCTTTTATTGGTAAATTTCCTCAAAACACATGGAAGAGGCAACTGTGACGTCATGGAAAGAACGAGGATTCCTGGATCTCAATCCTGACTTTTCTATTCCCGAGGCGAGACCTTGGAAAAGTTACTTAAAGCTCTTTGAATCTGTAATTCATCTGTAAAGATCGGTGAGAATATCTACTTTACAGGGCAGCTGTGAGAACTGCCTGAAGCTTGGCACATGGTAGGCTCTCAGTTATTTTTCTTTTTCCAAATCAGAGCACCAGGAACAGATATCTGAGACTGTCATGTGCTCTCATTTGTATGCCAGCCTGCCGAGAGCAACCAAATCTCACCATCCCCCTAGAAAGAATGCCCAGATACTGACTACAAAGGGAAAGGGACACTTGTTCTCACACCACGAAAGGCCACCTAGGGAGAAGTGCCAGATCTGAAGCCAGGAGATCTGGCTACAAAGCCTGGCTTTGCCACATGCAAATTACATGATCTTGGACACCCAAGCGCCTTCCTGAGCCTCAACATCTTCAAATGTAAAAGGAAACAACACCCACACCCATGGCTCTATTCCAGAGGAACATAATAAGGATCAAATGTAAATAAAATGCTTCATAGCAATAAATTATATACTAACATCACCATTCTAGAGATACCTTGAGGAGCATAAAAGAAAATATTATCAGCGGAACTTCAGGAGGAGAGCCGAGAAATACAGGTACATGAATCAACAGTGTGATTTTTAGCTAGCCTACTTTCCTCCTGATACAAAATTCAACCTGGCCTCAGATACAGTCAACATCTAAAATATTGAACTTATTCTTTTTATTTTAAATTTAAAGAAGGCAAATAAGTTTTTGTTTCATATTTTAAAGGTAAAAATATCAAATACTGAGGTCTGGAAATTCATACATGCACCTGGCACCTTAAAACATATCACACTTATTTCTTGAATTAGCCAAAGTACTTTTGGATGAGGAAATCTGCACTTACACTATAGCTTATATCACTCAAACTAAGTTTTGGTTTCCAGAAGGAAGCTCACAACAAACTGATAGAACCACTGCTGTATGCACTATCATGACAGTGCTGTTGTTTGTTCCAATCACGGTGTTACACAGTGCTCTCAAAGCACAAATTCTTGGAGAGGGGTTAGAACGGGAGACCATATGAGATAGAAGTTTGTGAGCATGTGTGAAGTTCCCTGTGGACTCCCAGAAATAACTGGGGCTGCAGATCCTATGTCAGCTGAGAGGGAAAGAGGCAGAAAGTATTCTTGTGCTCACTGTGATACCCATTTGTATCCACAAGCTGAGGAAGCATGGGGAAACATCCCAACATCTATACTATAAGCATTCCAACGGACTACAAGGCAAAGGAACAAAATACTGATCAAAGAACCCCTACCTTGCACATTCAACATTTAGAACGTCTTTTGAGGGTCTTCAACAGAAAACTTCCAAAGTGAATCTGGTCAAATCCTTTCAGTGTCACTTGTCCTGAATGTATTTTAATTAGGAAGAAAACAGAACCACCAACAACTCTGAATGGTAACTAGATACACTAATGGAAAAACCTGTACTCGAGCTAACACCATTATTTTCAGCTGCTTCATTTAGTTTAGTCTCAGTCTCTAACAGGGATCTTAAAACAGGATGCCACTATAGGCACATGAAACCACATACAAATGAGTAGGTGATGCAGGGTGCAGTCCAAGGAGAGAGATATGAGGGGGTGGGAGGGTGAAGAGAAATACCATGGGAACTATGGTAGACATGGATAGGTTGGGTATTTTCTTAACTACAAGTGACTTGAGACTGATGAGAATATCAGAGACACACAGAACCAATCTGCATTTGCATGACTTCTGGACAACCAACTAACAAGCTTTTGCTGAAAGAAATTACATTTTAAATTTATTTTCTCTTTCTAAAAACGTTAGGTTTCGAATTTTAGATCATTGGACCCAAACACAATTGATACGTATCTGAGCTCTGATAAGCTGCTGTAACTCCGAGACTTTGCTTCAGTTAGCTACCTAACGCTTGTTGCCTATGGGTGAAATTATGCCTTGTTGGGTTTGTAAGTCTCAGTGGATTTTTCAGTCCTGTGGCAGACTCAGTGTTTCCAACTAGCCAAGGCAATTCCACCTTCTCTACCTCCGTTACCTCCCAGCAAACACCTCTCCTCCTGGGAATAGTAACAGATTTCTTTCCACGCACAAACACCTGGGAATCTTTCTTACATTTCAAAGAGCAAGGGACTTCACTTCTCCATGTGGTCCAAATCCATCCTTTGTAGAAGGAACCTTCTGCAACTGTGAAGCTCAAATCCTCAACAGGGATCTTTTTGCCTGGTGAAAGTCTTTGCTCATTTCCTTTATGTATTATTGTACCCCAAACCCTTGTCACTAGCTGACAAGTAAACTGATATTCCTATAAGCCTTTTTTTTTTTTTTTTTGCTCCTGTGGCAGAAAACAGATTTACTTCAAACTCCAGATGGTCAACTCCTTTGATCAGGCCCCACAGCTTTTTCTTTATGTCCCCCCAAAGCTTGTTTAATGCCTGCAAAAAACCAAATGACCAGTAAATTCCTATAGAACCAACTTGCACCAGCAGAAAGACAAGTCTTCTTATACTACAATACATAAGTGGTCAATTCCTCTGGGAGCAAAAGATTTCTGTAACCTGTTTCTCACTTGGAATCCTACAAGTTTCCTAGAAACGTTCCTCAGGACCTGCCTGTGCTCTTCCAGGGCTGCCAGAAAAGCCGCCTCTCAGCCACCCAATTTCACCTATCCCTTTCATTCTGTGCAAATTTCTCACAAGAGACAGGAGTACTAGTTTCCTCATCAAGAAATGACTGGTGTCTCCAAATGTCACTTGCCAAGTATAATAGGTTGAACAGGGTCCCTCCAAAATCAATATTCACCTGGGACCTCAGAGTGTGACTCTTTTTGGAAATAGGGTCTTTACATATGTAATTAGTTAAGGATCTTGAAATGAAATCATACCATATTTATAGTGGGTCCTAAATCCAATGACTGGTGTCTTTATCAGAGAAACAAGGAAATTTGGAACAGAGACACAGAAGAGGCACAAAGAAGCAGCCACATAAAGACAGAGGCAAAGATTGGAGAGATGTAGATTCAAGCCAAGGAATGCCAGAGATTACTAGAAGCTTTGACTTTAAACTTCTAGCTCTATAATTGCCAGAGAATAAATTTGTTTTAAGCCACCCAGTTTGTGGTACTGATATCTTGTTACAGCATCCTTGGGAAACTCATATACAGAGACACAGTCAAACTTAATATGCCCAAAACTACCCTTCACATTTTGCCACCTCCCTTTACCTTTTGCTGCCAGGTTTCTAGAATATAATCTGCTTGACTTATGATGAATATGGTACGGAACAGCAAAAAGAACATCCGCTTTAGAATCAGGCTGTGAGTCAAAACTATGACTGGAGTAATTTAGTTGCATGAAGCTTCACTTTCCTTTTCTGTCCAAGGGGAGTAGTACCTTCCCTATTAATAAGATAATTCTAGCATTTAATTCAATTATATATTTATACACCTTGAAATATTTTAAAACATCTGGTATATCTTGATGAAAACTGGGAGGTAGACCCATATGTTAGAGTGATATGACACAAAATGAGACATTTTTTATCAAACAAAATGCTAATAACTTCCAAGGTAATTAACCTAATCAGTCTTGGTCATACACTGACATCACCTGGAGATATATTTTTCTTTAATTTGAGTCCCACCCTAGACTAGCCTCTGAGGCTGGAAGAGGCATTAGGTTTGTTGTTGTTGTCGGTTGGTTGGTTTTTGTTTTCGTAAAACAAGGCTCTCCTCTGTGCAGGCTTTCCCATTTGTTTCCAATTCATAAGGCACGAAATGGAACCAATAGAGTTTATCTAGTAATGTCTCCAATTATTTGCTTCCCTTATGTCACATCATAGGAAATGTAATAAGATAACGAGGGTCCAGACGCAGAAAAACCATCTTACCCCACACGGTGATCCCTGCTAATATTTTAATAGCACATACACTCAGTGGAAAAGACACTGAGACAGGCTGGGACCTGGGACCCTTTACCGGAGGGCTGCACCTGGACAAATGTTTCCTCAAGCAACAGAATACAAAGAAATTTATTATAAGGGACTTAAAATAACTGCATGCAGGCACAGTTGAGGTAATTATGAACAATAAGATACAAAAAAGGCACAAAGCAACTGTCACTTCTGAGATGCCAGGACCAAAAACAGGGTACTTCTGTGTGATCCCTGCACACAGCACCAAAGGGGTGGGCAGCCCACTTAAACCACCCCTCGGGCCTAATTCACCAATCCACCCCCCAAAGGGACCAGCTCGCCCAGAGTGAGCAAGGGCACCTGTTTCTTGTTCTCCCTCCCTCGTGAGTCCCAATAAGCCTTGCCTGAATTTCTCACCTGGCCTCTTATCAATTTCTATTGATTAAAGAGTCCAAGGACCCAGGTCAATAACACCAGCACTGATTATGGCTTTCATCTCCATTACAAATTCCATAGTCAAGGTGGCTGAAAATAAACCTTTCTACTCTAAGTTTACAGAATAGCTATTTATTATCCCAGGGTGTCTACTGTATTCTGTTGTTGATTGTGTGTGTGTGAGCACACGTGTAGGTTTGTGTATATGTGTGTATATTCCAGTTAGTAGTGCATAGTTTGTTGTTTTCTGTCTATCCCCATTCCTTTTGCTTCTCCTCAGCCTAACCATACAAAAACTTCCAATCACACAGCATTGCAAAGCCCCTTCACATAATCCATATTTTGCTCCCCTGGAAAAGAGGCATTGATTGCCCTCCCATCTCAAGTGTATGTACCACATAAGTTGTTTGTGTAGGCACAGTGCCTCAAAATGCATCCAAAAATAAATATTAATAAAGATAGCTTTGAATCTCAAATATAGAGCAAACCTTCTCAAAGAGAAAAGCTAGCAGTGTCCTTGGTAATAGAGTTGCCTGTTGCCATGGGAATGACTCTAGATTCTATGACATTTCCTAGGACCACATGAGCTAAGTGTAAAGGATGCCTTTCAGATACAAATCCCATGTTTATATATTTACCTGGAAAACTCTGGGGAAGGGAAAATTCAATATGAAGGTATGTATAAGTACTTTGTATGTGGTTCAAGCATTACAAGATTGCTATCTGGAATTTGTTATTTTTCACAGGTACACAAGCTACAAAAAAACAAAATGAGGAAAAATAACAACAGATCACCTAAATTTTAACACCATTAAATCCTGAGGTATGCGTGGGATAACAATAGAGTTCTCATTTTCATGCCTCTGACTCTACCCCAAGACAAGGAACACTAAGCTTTGCTGTTCACACCATCAAGGGACCTGTGGGTAAGAGTGTAGCAACACCATTGTCTCATGCACATTTTGTCACCATCTGACTTTCCAATAAGACTCCCAAGGACTAAGCTGACTGGTTCTGCTACAACAGAAACAGGACCAGGAAGCCCTTCTGACTTGTTATGACTCTGTTCTTTATCATGGAACCCATGTTCGGAAGTCCAGACAAAAGTTGGCCTGCTCAGCAGCCCATGGACACTGTGTGAGAGATCATCACCAAGGTACAGCTTTGTTCCTCATAGGAGTGGGGCACCACTGGCCAACTCCCCTTGGCCAGCCTGCACCTAACAAAGGTTCATCCTTTTCTAAAATGTTGCTCTTTTCCAGATATTATGTAGAAACAAACAAAATTGCCAATCTCCAACCATTTTTGGACCTATAAAAATGGCAGGTTCTTCTAGTCAACCTAATATTGTTATTCTACAAGGCTCTACTTAGAATGCAGATATTAAATATTTTAATATAAAGAATCCTGCACGGTTTTAAAATTTATTTAAATATGTATAGCTGTAACTACATCACGTATTCCATGCTGTGTCTAATCTAGCTAAAGGAATTTGTTTCTTAGACATTCCTATATTTCTAGAATAAATTTTGAATGTTTACTATGTGCTAGATGCTGTGCCAAGTACCATGTGTCTTTTCTCACTTAAGATAATAACTCTATTAGGTAGATACAATTGGTGAGTATCTTTCCCTAGGTCTTAAAGCCCAGAAAAGGTGAGACCTGTATTTGACCTTGGGCAGTTAGACTCCACAGCTTAACTGACCAGGGTCCTATGGTGTCGCAGCTGGAAAGGTCCTTGGAGAGCATCTAATCTAGTGCTTTTCCAATTTTTTTTTTTACAGCAATGGAAGCTTCTTATTAAGTGAAACTTTATGTGGAAGTCTTAGTGATAAAGCAGTGGGAGAAAAGCTGCTTTGGTTGAACTAAGAGAAAGCAGAGGACTCCCTGAGACATCTGACTCCACCAGGAATTTCCACCTTTTTTAAACTATAGACAATTGATGTGTCCAAACTTCAAGGAGCTACCTATCAGCATATTATACCAGCTCCACGTCTGTACCCTCTCCAGGGAACCTATGTTACACAAAAATTCTCCAATGTGAATATACACCATCCTGTCAAGCCTTATGTTCTGTTCTCCCTGACCCAATACTTTCAAGGTCCAAACCCACATGGGTTCTTCTGGTTTCACCAGTATATGTAAGCCAGTTTTTTTCAGTGAGTAAACTGTATTCTCCTGGAGAACTTACTTCCCCTCTTATTTTACTTACTGGTCTGGAGGAATGAGACAAGGTGAGGGTGGATCTTCAGAAGAAAAAGTGTCTCCTTTCAAGGCATCTTCCTCAGGCCAGGTCTTTGAACAGGCTCCAGGGAAAACAAGGCTGCTTTCCTCCACCCTCCGACAAGGGGAGGAAGTGACTGCTGCAGACCCAGAACTCAGAAGACTCTGGAGGTTCAAGCTTTTATCCATCCAACTGTTCCCATCCCAGGTCTTCCTTATCAGAGTCCTTGTTTTTCAGAAGAAACCTGTCACACCTGTGCACTGTCCCCGTTTAGCTCTATCACCTCAGTCCCCCTTTGGCTCTATCACCTCAGTCCCCCTTTAGCTCTATCACATAAGCATGATTTTCAACATGCTTGAAAATCTGCCCTGTGGCTTCACAAGAAGAGAACCTCTTTAAGTGCTGCCATGAAGGCCCTTTGGATTTGATGCCTCACTCTGAGCTGACAGATGGCTGAACTGAGCCTGTTGTTTGCATTCTTGGAGATTTCCGCAGCCAGTGCCCAATCCTTTAAATTATCAATACCCTCATACCACTCAGGTGCTAGAGCAACTACTTTACCTTTCACCTATCCCACTTCCTAACCTACCTCAGGTGAGTCTTTTTTATTGTGATGTTTCACTATGCTACAGATTATCATCAGGAATCACCCACTGACTATCAGCAATAGGTCCTTGTTGCTATTTGACTAGTGAGTGATTGCTCCGGAATATCATCCTAAAGGTCTGCCTTCCAAAGCTATTCCTGATATCAAATAACTATTTTGGGTTCCCCCCAAATCAGTGCCTGAGATAAGATGTCCGTATAGTAGTTTATTTAGTTGCTGATTCCGGGGAAGAGAAGTGAATCACCAGGAAGAATGAGAAAGGGGAAATAAATACATATATATGCTATTGATATTATAACTGTGAACAACAAAGGCTTGATTTCATAGGATCTCCTGAGCAGCATAGAAAGTACCTCCCAAAATTGTCCCCTGGAGGGACTAGAGACAGAAGCGCTTACTCACGAGGTACCCGCGTCGTGCACACTGGCCCAGAACATCATTCAGCACCTCCTTGGACTCTGGTAACTGGGTTTCCTAGGATTCCACATTTGGAACTCTTCTCAGGCTCCATATTCTTCCTGAGTGACCTCCTATTCCCAACATTTCAACTTTATAATTGCGTATTTAATTGTGGCTTTAATTTACATTTCCCCGATGGCTAGTGATATTGAGCATCTTTTCATGTGTTTGTTTGGCCATTTGTATATCTTCTTTAAAGAAATGTCTATTTCAGATCTTTTGCCTGCTTTTTAAATGGGCCACTTATCTTTTTATTGTTGAGTTGTAATAGTTCTTTATATATTGGTTATTTCTCCTCTTTCAACCCCACACTTTCTGGCTGGAACACTCTTAAGTACCAGCCCCACTCACTTCGTCTCATCCCTTGTCTTCACCTGGGCTTCCCTCCTTGTGGGATATCTTCCCAGACTCCCTCTAGATTACTTTGGGAGGTTCCCATGAGCCCTGTTGGCATCCTGTCCTTCCTCTATCATGACACTTACAAGAAGTCACTTTTATTAAGTGCCTACTATGCGCCTATTCCCATTTAATTCTCTCTACAAGCTGTTGAAGTGTATACTATTATTCCCATTTTACAAATGTTTAAACTCCATTTTCTATTAAGCAGAGGCACTTGGATATGAACCCAGTAAATCTAATTCCAGAGCCTGTGTTCTTTGCACTACACTATTTCCTTTTTTTTGTATCAATATACTGTATCAAGAAAATTTATGATGGCTTAACTCAACTGTCTTTCTTCTCCACTGACTATACACTGGATATAGAAGAACTCCAGTTTGCTCACTACTGAATTTTCAGACCTATTCCAGTGCCTGCTATATCATAGTTGCTTAATAAATCATTATTGTATTGATGTATTAATTAATGACTCAAATAATCAGATCATGCCCCATTCTGCTTAGAGACTTCTAGTGGCTTTCCATTAAATAAGTCCAAATGATTTTTCAAAATATTGAAATGAAGCAGCACTCTTCCAACCACTTTCTGCCTGACTCTAGCCATACCCCCTCCACACTTTTCTTTTTCTCACTTAAACTACATGCATTACATTCCAGCAGGACTCAACCGTTTATAACCTTAGACCTCATCAAGCTCTTTTATAGTATAAACCATTTCTTGAAATGTTTAATTTCTACAGTTTTTACCTAGAAGACTCTTATCCATTGGAGACCCAATAGCCTTTTCAGAAAAGCTTCTCTGATACACCCCCTCCACACACGTACCCTGGAGTTCATCATTTCCTCTTCTATGATACTACAGAATTTTGCATATATTTTTATTATTGCATTATCAAACTGTATTATAACCTTATTTACTAATATCTCTGCTTCCTCTACTTGACTGTAAACGCTTTAAGCACATCTTTGCCCATATATATATATTTTTCTTTTTGAGCAGTAAATGTCTTTTAGTTGATGTTATACTATTGTTTAATGAACAGGATTTTTAAAAATTTCTAAATGGGACATAAAATAACGGTGCACCTTATAATTCATGGTGCCTTGGATCAATGAAATACAGTACCTAGTAGTACAGTATAGCTGGTCAATAATGTGAGTTCAATAAATGTATCTAGTACATAATAATTATTCAATTAATATTTATTGAATATGGTATTGAATTAAGACTTTTGTTTGGTATAAAGATGTGAAAATTTTTCTCTACCAATGAATTATTATCTGTCCTTGCTTTACATGGGAATTTTATTATTCACTCTGTCACACTTTTTGCCCAAGTTATCTGGAAGCCCAGAGCTAATTCTTACAGCCAAGTAAAGTAAATTAACTTGCTAATGTTAGCCATTATTCCAAGGTACCAAGTCTGGAAAAAAGGGAAAGGAGACTATATCATTATGATTAAATAAACATGAAAAACACCAGCTACCCTTGCTATACAAGGGGAAGCCTAATGTATTGAACTCAGATCATAAGAGATCAGTGCTCTTTTCATGGAGATAGGATACATAGTAACAGCAGATGTGTTTGGGAGGAAGATAAATTTTAAAATATAGAATTTGGGGACCTGGAAAAGTATCCCAGAGAAGATTAAAGAACTCCAGAATAAATCCTTTAGTAAAAGTCAAAGATTTTCCGGAAGCAAAGTATACATAATCTTTCTTATGCAGCTTCCTCATGCAGTTAGCTACTTTATTGTTGTGCCAGTTGCCTTATAACATTCATGAAACAGATTTTTACAGGGTGCATCCTATGTGCCAGGCACTGTGCTAGAAGCCAGGAGTATCGTGGTGAATAAGACAGATGAGATCCCTGTTCTTATAGTGTTTATATTTTACTTGGAGAAGGCTGATAATAAAAATCAACAACAAAAAATCAACAAATAAACACAATGCTCCAAAGAAAACAGGAATGGGATAGAGAATATTTGGAGACACTACTTCAGACTGTGTGGTCAGAGAAGGTCTCTCTGAAAAGATGACATTTGAAATCAGAATCACACACACACACACACACACACACACACACCACAGTCACTGGAAGAAAAAATATGGAGTGCAGACGCAAGAACAAGCTTGATGGATATGAGGTTGGAATAGAGTGGCAGAGTGACTGGCAGAAGATAAGGGCAGGGTCTTAGCTCGGGCTGCTATAACAAATACCACAGCCTGCGTGGCTTAAACAACAGTTTATTTCTCACAGTTCTGGATCCTGGGAAGTCCAAGATCAAGGTGCCAACTTATTTGCTTCCTGGTGAAGGCCCTCTTCCTAGTTTGCAGACATCTTCTTGTGTCCTCACATGATGGAAACGAGAAGCTCTAGTCTCTCTTCATATAAGGACACCAATCCCATCATGGGGGCTCCAGCCTATCGACCTCATCTAAACCTAATTACCTCCCAAAGACCCACCTCCTAATACATCCCATTGGAGGTTAGGGTTTCAATGTATGAATTCTGAGAGAACGCAAACATGCAGTCCATAACAGGCAGTAATATACAGGGGCCAGTGCTCATAAGTCATAGGGATCATTTCTGGGAGTTTGAGGTTTAAGTGCAATCAGAAGCTGTTTGAGGGCTTAAAGTAGAAGCGTGACACAATTAATGACACAATTATACACATACACACACACACACATATATATACATATGCACATACACACAACTAGATATACACATTTTTTCATTCATTCTGACTACCGTGGGGAAAAAAAACAGACTAAAGCATCTATTTTGAAATTACTTCGAGGGCTTCCGGGAAGATGGCGGAAGAGTAAGATGCACAGATCACCTTCCTCCCCACAGATACACCAGAAATACATCTACACGTGGAACAACTCCTACAGAAAACCTACTGAACGCTGGCAGAAGACCTCAGACCTCCCAAAAGGCAAGAAACTCCCCACATACCTGGGTAGGACAAAAGAAAAAAAAAAACAGAGACAAGAGGATAGGGACGGGACCTGCACCAGTGGGAGGGAGCTGTGGAGAAGGAAAGGTTGCCACACACTAGGAAGCCCCTTCGCAGGCAGAGACTGCGGGTGGCGGAGGGGGGAAAACTTCGGAGCCGTGGAGGAGAGCACAGCAACAGGGGTGCGGAGGGAAAAGCGGAGAGATTCCCGCACAGAGGGTTAGTGTCGACCAGAACTCACCAGCTCGAGAGGCTTGTCTGCTCACCCGCCGGGGTGGGCGGGGCTGGGAGCTGAGGCTTGGCTTCGGTTGGAGCGCCGGGAGAGGATTGGGGTTGGCGGCGTAAACACAGCCTGCAGGGGGTTAGTGCGCCAAGGCTAGCCGGGAGGGAGTCCGGGGAAAAGTCTGGAGCTGCCGAAGAGGCAAGAGACTTTTTCTTCCCTCTTTGTTTCCTGGTGCGCGAGGAGAGGGGATTCAGAGCGCTGCTTAAAGGACCTCCAGAGACAGGCGTGAGCCGTGGCTAAAAGCGCAGACCCCAGAGACAGGCATAAGATGCTAAGGCTGTTGCTGCAACCACCAAGAAGCCTGTGTGTGAGCACAGGTCACTATAAACACCCCCCTTCCGGGGAGCCTGTGCAGCCCGCCACTGCCAGGGGTCCGGGATCCAGGGACAACTCACCCGGAAGAACGCACAGCGCACCTCACGCTGGTGCAACGTCACGCCGGCCTCTGCCGCCGCAAGCTCGCCCCGCCCTCCGTGCCCCTCCCTCCCCTCCGGCCTGAGTGAGCCAGAGCCTCCGAATCAGCGGCTCCTTTAACCCCTTCCTGTCTGAGCGAACAACAGACGCCCTCCAGCGACCTACAAGCAGAGGCGGGACCAAATCCAAAGCTGAGCCCCTGGGAGCGAACAAACAAGAGAAAGGGAAATCTCTCCCAGCAGCCTCAGAAGCAGCGGATTAAAGCTCCACAATCAACTTGATGTACTCTGCATCTTGGATTCCATGAATAGACAACGAATCATCCCAAATTGAGGAGGTGGATTTAGCAAGATTTATGATTTTTTTCCCCTTTTCCTCTTTTAGTGAGTGTGTATGTGTATGGTTCTGTGTGACATTTTGTCTGTATAGCTTTGCTTCCACCATTTGTCCTAGGGTTCTATCTGTCCGGTTATTTTTGTTTATTATTTTTTAATTTTTTCTTAATAATTATTTTTTATTTTAATAACTTTATTATATTTTATATTACTTTATTTTATTTTACTTTATCTTCTTTCTTTTTTTCTTCCTTCCCTCCTTCCTTCCTCCCTTCCTCCCTCCCTCCCTCCCTCCTTCCTTTCTTTCTTTCTTTCCTTCTTTCTTTCTACTTTTTCTCCCTTTTATTTTGAGCCGTGTGGATGAAAGGCTCTTGGTGCTGCAGCCAGGAGTCAGTGCTCTGCCTCTGAGGTGGGAGAGCCAACTTCAGGACACTGGTCCTCAGGAGACCTCCCAGCTCCACATAATATCAAACAGCAAAAATCTCCCAGAGATCTCCATCTCAACACCAGCACCCAGCTTTACTCAACGACCAGCAAGCTAGAGTGATGGACATCCTATGCCAAACAACTAGCAAGACAGGAACACAACCCCACCCATTAGCAGAGAGGCTGCCTAAAATCATAATAAGTCCACAGACACCCCAAAACACACAACCAGACATGGACCTACCCACGAGAAAGACAAGATCCAGCCTCATCCACCAGAACACAGGCACTAGTCCCCTCCACCAGGAAGCCTACACAACCCACTGAACCAACCTTAGCCACTGGAGACAGACACCAAAAACAACGGGAACTACGAACCTGCAGCCTGCAAAAAGGAGAAACACAGTAAGATAAGCAAAATGAGAAGACAGAAAACCACACAGCAGATGAAGGAGCAAGATAAAAACCCACCAGACCTAACAAATGAAGAGAAAATAGGCAGTCTACCTGAAAAAGAATTCAGAGTAATGATAGTAAAGATGATCCAAAATCTTGGAAATAGAATAGACAAAATGCAAGAAACATTTAACAAGGACCTAGAAGAACTAAAGATGAAACAAACAACGATGAACAACACAATAAATGAAATTAAAAATATTCTAGATGGGATCAATAGAAGAATAACTGAGGCAGAAGAACAGATAAGTGACCTGGAAGATAAAAGAGTGGAAATAAGTACTGCAGAGCAGAATAAAGAAAAAAGAATGAAATGAGAACAGTCTCAGAGACCTCTGGGACAACATTAAACACACCAACATTCGAATTATAGGGTTTCCAGAAGAAGAAGAGAAAAAGAAAGGGACTGAGAAAATATTTGAAGAGATTATAGTTGAAAACTTCCCTAATATGGGAAAGGAAATAGTTAATCAAGTCCAGGAAGCACAGAGAGTCCCATACAGGATAAATCCAAGGAGAAATACGGCAAGATACATATTAATCAAACTGTCAAAAATTAAATACAAAGAAAACATATTAAAAGCAGCAAGGGAAAAACAACAAATAACACACAAGGGAATCCCCATAAGGTTAACAGCTGATCTTGCAGCAGAAACTCTGCAAGCCAGAAGGGACTGGCAGGACATATTTAAAGTGATGAAAGAGAAAAACCTGCAACCAAGATTACTCTAACCGGCAAGGATCTCATTCAGATTTGATGGAGAAATTAAAACCTTTACAGACAAGCAAAAGCTGAGAGAGTTCAGCACAACCAAACCAGCTTTACAACAACTGCTAAAGGAACTTCTCTAGGCAAGAAACACAAGAGAAGGAAGAGACCTACAATAACGAACTCAAAACAATTAAGAAAATGGGAATAGGAACATACATATCGATAATTACCTTAGATGTAAATGGACAAAATGCTCCCACCAAAAGACACAGATTGGCTGAATGGATACAAAAACAAGACCCATATATTTGCTGTCTACAAGAGACCCACTTCAAACCTAGAGACACATACAGACTGAAAGTAAGGGGATGCAAAAAGATATTTCATGAAAATGGAAACCAAAGGAAAGCTGGAGTAGCAATTCTCATATCAGACAGAATAGACCTTAAAGTAAAGACTATTAGAAGAGACAAAGAAGGACACTACATAATGATCAAGACATTGATCCAAGAAGAAGATATAACAATTGTAAATATTTATGCACCCAACATAGGAGCACCTCAGTACATAAGGCAAATATTAACAGACATAAAAGGGGAAATCGACAGTAACACAATCATAGTAGGGGACTTTAACACCCCACTTTCACCAATGGACAGATCATCCAAAAAAAATTAATAATAAGGAAACACAAGCTTTAAATTATACATTAAACAAGATGGTCTTAACTGATATTTATAGGACATTCCATCCAAAAACAACAGAATACACATTTTTCTCAAGTGCTCATGGAACATTCTCCAGGATAGATCATATCTTGAGTCACAAATCAAGCCTTGGTAAGTTTAAGAAGATTGAAGTTGTATCAAGTATCCTTTCCAACCAGAATGCTATGAGACTAGATATCAATTACAGGAAAAAAACTGTAAAAAATACAAACACATAGAGGCTAAAAAATACACTACTTAATAACCAAGAGATCACTAAAGAAATCCAAGAGGAAATCAAAAAATACCTAGAAACAAATGACAATGAAAACAGGATGACCCAAAACCTATGGGATGCAGCAAAATCAGTTCTAAGAGGGAAGTTTATAGCAGTACAATCCTACCTCAAGAAACAAGAAACATCTCAAATAAACAACCTAAACTTACACCTAAAGCAATTAGAGAATGAAGAACAAAAAAACTCCAAAGCTAGCAGAAGGAAAGAAAGCATAAAGGTCAGATCAGAAATAAATGAAAAAGAAATGAAGGTAACGATAGCAAAGATCAACTAAAATTAAAAGCTGGTTCTTTGAGAAGATAAACAAAACTGATAAACCATTAGCCAGACTCATCAAGAAAAAAGGGAGAAGACTCAAATCAATAGAATTAGAAATGAAAAAGGAGCAGTAACAACTGCTCCACTAAGATCAGGAACAAGACAAGGTTGCCCACTCTCACCACTCTTATTCAACATAGTTTTGGACGTTTTAGCCACAGCAATCAGAGAAGAAAAAGAAATAAAAGGAATCCAAATTGTAAAAGAAGAAGTAAAGCTCTGACTGTTTGTAGATGACATGATACTATACATAGAGAATCCTAAAGACTCTACCAGAAAACTACTAGAGCTAATCAATGAATTTGGTAAAGTAGCAGGATACAAAAATATTGCACAGAAATCTCTTGCATTCCTATACACTAATGATGAAAAATCTGAAATTGAAATTAAGGAAACACTCCCATTTACCATTGCAACAAAAAGAATAAAATACTTGAAATAAACCTATATAAAGAGACAAAAGACCTGTATGCAGAAAACTATAAGACACTGATGAAAATAATTAAAGATGATACAAACACATGGAAAGATATACCATGTTCTTGGATTGGAAGAATCAACATTGTGAAAATGACTCTACTACCCAAAGCAATCTACAGATTCAATGCAATCCCTATCAAACTACCAATGACATTTTTCACAGAACTAGAACAAAAAAATTCACAATTTGTATGGAAACTCAAAAGCCCCGAATAGCCAAAGCAATCTTGAGAAAGAAAAACGGAGCTGGAGGAATCAGGCTCCCTGACTTCAGACTATACTACAAAGCTACAGTAATCAAGACAGTATGGTACTGGCACAAAAACAGAAATATAGATCAATGGAACAGGATAGAAAGCCCAGAGATAAATGCACGCACATATGGTCACTTTATTTTTGATAAAGGAGGCAAGAATATACAATGGAGAAAAGACAGCCTCTTCAATAAGTGATGCTGGGAAAACTGGACAGCTACGTGTAAAAGAATGAAATTGTATATGGTGTTAGAACACTGCCTAACACCATACACAAAAATAAACTCAAAATGGATTAAGGACCTACATATAAGGCCAGAAACTATCAAAATCTTAGAGGAAAACATAGGCAGAACACTCTATGACATACATCAGAGCAAGATCCTTTTTGACCCACCTCCTAGAGAAATGGAAATAAAAACAAAAATAAACAAATGGGACCTAATGAAACTTCAAAGCTTTTGCACAGCAAAGGAAACCATAAACAAGATGAAAAGACAACCCTCAGAATGGGAGGAAATATTTGCTAATAAGCAACTGACAAAGGATTAATCTCTAAAATATACCAGCAGCTCATGCATCTCAATATCAAAAAAACAAACAACCCAATCCAAAAATGGGCAGAAGACCTAAGTAGACATTTCTCCAAAGAAGATATACAGACTGCCAACAAACACATGAAAGGATGCTCAACAACACTAATCATTAGAGAAATTCAAATCAAAACTGCAATGAGGGTCACCTCACACCAGTCAGAATGGCCATCATCAAAAAATCTAGAAACAATAAATGCTGGAGAGTTTGTGGAGAAAAGGGAAGCCTCTTGCACTGTTGGTGGGAATGTAAATTGATACAGCCACTATGGAGAACAGTATGGAGGTTCGTTTAAAAACTAAAAATAGAACTACCATATGACCCAGCAATCCCACTACTGGGCATACACCCTGAGAAAACCATAATTCCAAAAGAGTCATGTACCACAATGCTATTTGCAGCACTATTTACAATAACCAGGACATGGAAGCAACCTAAGTGTCCATTGACAGATAAATGGATAAAGAAGATGTGGCACATATATACAATGGAATATTACTCAACCATAAAATGAAACGAAATTGAGTTACTTATAGTGAGGTGGATGGACTTAGAGAGTGTCATCCCGAGTGAAGTCAGAAAGAGAATAATAAATACCATATGCTAACACACATATATGGAATCTAAAAAAAAAAAAACGTTCTGAAGAATCTAGGGGCAGGACAGGAATAAAGACACAGATGTGTAGAGAATGGACTTGAGGACACAGGGAGTGGGAAGGGTAAGCTGGGACAAAGTGAGAGCGTTGCATGGACTTATATATACAACCAAATAGATAGCTAGTGGGAAGCAGTCGCATAGCACAGGGAGATCAGCTCAGTGCTTTGTGACCACCTGGAGGCTCCGGACGCACAGGCCCAGCAACCATGGCTCACGGGCCCAGCCACTCCTCGGCACGTGGGATCCTCCCAGACCGGGGCACGCGTCCCCTGCATTAGCAAGCAGACTCTCAACCACTGCGCCACCAGGGAAGCCCTATTCCACTATTTACTGGTGCTTTCTTCAGTATATAAATTCTCTATTTTATGTTTCTTTTTTTAATAACCATTTTACTAGTAATTTACATACCATAAAATTCATTCTTTTAAACTGCACAGTTTTTGGTACATTCACAAAGTTGTGCAACCATCACCACTATCTAATTCCAGAATATTTTCATCACCCCAAAAAGAAACTTCATGTCCACTAGCAGTCATTCCCCGTTCCACCCAGCCCCAGACCCTGCCAACCACTAGTGTACTTTCTGTCTCCATGGCTTTGCCAATTATGGACCTTTCACATAAATGGAATCATACAGTAATTGGCCTTTATATCTGGCTTCCTTTACTTAGCATTAACGTTTCCAAGAATCATTTATGTTGTAGCATTTATCAGTATTTCATTTCTTTTTACTGTTGAATAATCCATTGTATGGAGGTACTATTTTTTTTTATCCTTTCATCAGTTGATGGACATTTGGATTGTTTCCACTTTTTGGCCATTATGAATAATGCTGCTATGAACATTTGTGTACAAGTTTTTGTGTGAACATATGTTTTTACTTCTCTTGGGTGTATACCTAGGAATAGAATTGCTGGTCTGTGGTAACTACGTTTAAACTTCTGATTAAATGCTGGGCTGTTTTCCAAAGCAGCTGCACCATTTTACATTTCCACCAGCAGTGTATGGTGGTTCTAACTTCTCTTCATCCTCACTAAAACTTGTTATTATCTGCCTCTTCTATTATAGCTATCCTAGTGGATGTAAACTGGTATCCCACTGTGGTTTTTTATTTAAATTTTCCTGATGGTTAATGATGCTAAGCATCTTTGTCTATCTTCTTTGAAAAAAATGTCTATTCAGATCCTTTGTCCATTTTTAAAATTGGGTTGTCTTTTTATTATGTTGTAGTAGTTCCTTTTATATTCTGATTCCAGCCTTTATCAGATATGTAATTTGCAAACATTCTTTTGGATTGTCTTTTCACTTTATTGATGGTGTCCTTTTAAGTACAGAAGTTTTCATTTTGATGAAGTCTAATCTTATTTCTTCTTTTGTCCTTTTCTTTTTTTTTGGTGTCACACCTAAAATTCATGACCTTAACCCGAGATCACAAAATTTACTCCTATATTTTTCCTAAGGGTATTATAGTTTTATCTCTATATAAATGGCAAAACTTACATTTAATTTTTTTTAATTCCCCAATAAAATCTACCAAAATCTAGAGTATGCATCATAACTAATGATGAAATATTGGAAACTTTCCCCTGAGATTGGGAATGGATTGGGAATGAGAAAGAACGTTCACTAACATCACTTCTATTGAATATTGTACTGAAGGTTTTAGCCAGTTCAACAAAGCAAGAAAAGCAAATAAAATACATAAATAAAATGTATTTATTTTGGTATCAGAAACAAACAAAAAAAACCCTCATTATGTGTAAATGACATGATTATGCACCTATAAAATCCAAAATGATACAGAGGTAATTAGAATTAACAAGTGAGTTTAGCAAGTTTACTTTATACATGGCCATCACAAAACAATCTATTGCATTTTCTGTATACCACAAAAAAGCAATTTGGAAATTTAAATTTTAAAATGTTACTATTTCTAACAGCAAGAGAAACATCAAATACCTAGGAATAAATCTAATGAAAGATGTGCAAAACCTTTAAACAGAAATCTATAAAATTGTATTAAGAGAAATTTAAAAAGGTCTTAAAAATGGAGACATATACCACATGAATAGATTGGAACAATTAATAATGTAATTTATCAGAAATCCACCAAATGATACATACTTTAAATGTAATTCCAACCAAAATTCCAGGAGGTGCCTGAGGGAGATTGACAAGCTGATGCTACAATCCATATGAAAAATAAAAGAGCCAAAAATAACAAAGAAAATTCTGAAGAAGAAGAGGAGTGGGAGCCCACCTTCCCTGATATCAAAACATTATAGGAAGGACGAGGGGAAGATGGCGGAAAAGTAAGACACGGAAATCAACTTCCTCCCCACAGATACACCAGAAATACATCTACACGTGGAACAACTCCTACAGAACACCTACTGAACGCTGGCAGAAGACCTCAGACCTCCCAAAAGGCAAGAAACCCACCCCCACGTAACTGGGTAGGGCAAAAAAAGAATAGAGACAAAAGGATAGGGACGGGACTTGCACCAGTGGGAGGGAGCTGTGAAGGATGAAAGGTTTCCACACACTAGGAAGCCCCACTACGGGCATAGACTGCGGGTGGCGGAGGGGGAAGCTTCGGAGCTGTGGAGGACAGCATGGCAACAGGGGTGCGGAGGGCAAAGCAGAGAGATTCCCGCACAGAGGATCGGTGCCAACTGACACTTACCAGCTCGAGAGGCTTGTCTGCTAACCCGCCGGTACGTGCAGGGTTGGGAGCTGAGGCCCGGGCTTCGGTCAGAGCACAGGGAGAGGACTGGGGTCGGTGGCGTGAACACAGTCTACAGGCGGTTAGTGCACCACGGCTAGCCGGGAGGGAATCCGGGGAAAAGTCTGGACATGCCGAAGAGGCAACAGACTTTTTCTTCCCTCTTTGATCCCTGGTGCGCGAGGAGAGGAGATTCAGAGCGCTGCTTAAAGGAGCTCCAGAGATGGGTGTGAGCCGTGGCTTTCAGCACAAACCCCCGAGACTGGCATCAGACGCTAAGGCTGTTGCTGCCACCACCAAGAAGCCTGTGTGCGAGCACAGGTCACTATCCACACCCCCCTTCCGGGGAGCCTGTGCAGCCTGCCACTGCCAGGGTCCCGGGATGCAGGAACAACTTCCCCGGGAGAATGCATGGCGTGCCTCAGGCTGGTGCAACGCCGCCAGCCTCTGCCGCCACAGGCTCGCCCCGCACTCCATACCTCTCCTTCCTCCCGGCCTGAGTGAGCCAGAGCCCCCAAAGCAGCTGCTCCTTCAACCCCGTCCTGTCTGAGTGAAGAACAGACGCCCTCCGGCGACCTACACGCAGAGGCGGGGCCAAATCCAAAGCTGAGCCCCGGGAGCTGTGAGAACAAAGAAGAGAAAGGGAAATCTCTCCCAGCAGCCTCAGAAGCAGTGGATTAAAGCTCCACAATCAACTTGATGTACCCTGCATCTGTGGAATACCTGAATAGACAACAAATCATCCAAAATTGAGGAGGTGGACTTTGAGACCAAGATTTATTTTTTCCCCTTTTCCTCTTTTTGTGAGTGTGTATGTTTCTCTGTGAGATTTTGTCTGTATAGCTTCGCTTCCACCATTTGTCATAAGGCTCTATCGGCCCGTTTTTTTTTTCTTTAAAAATAATTATTTTTTCCTATTATTTTTTATTTTAATAAATATTTTATCTTCTTTTATTTTATCTTCTTTCTTTCTCTTTCTTCCTTTCTTCCTTTCTTTCTTTTCTTCCCTTCCTTCCTTCCGTCTTTCTTTCTTTCTTCTTTCCTTCCTTCCTTCCTTCTTTCCTTTCTTTCTTTCTGTATTTCTTCCTTTCGTTCTTTCTTTCTTCTCCCTTTTATTCTGAGCCGTGTGGATGAAAGGTTCTTGGTGCTGCAGCCAGGAGTCAGTGCTCTGCCTCTGAGGTGGGAGAGCCAATTCCAGGACACTGGTCCACAAGAGACCTCCCAGCTCCACATGACACCAAACGGCGAAATTCTCCCAGAGATCTCCATCTCAACACCAGCACCCAGCTTTACTCAACGACCAGCAAGCTACAGTGCTGGACACCTTATGCCAAACAACTAGCAAGACAGGAACACAATCCCACCCATTAGCAGAGAGGCTGCCTAAAATCATAAGTCCACAGACACCCCAAAACACACCAACACACGTGGACCTGCCCAGCAGAAAGACAAGATCCAGCCTCATCCACCAGAACACAGGCACTAGTCCCCTCCACCAGGAAGCCTACACAACCCACTGAACCAACTTTGGCCACTGGGGACAGACACCAAAAACAACGGGAACTACGAACCTGCAGCCTGCAAAAAGGAAACCCCAAACACAGTAAGAGAAGCAAAATGAGAAGACAAAAAAACACACAGCAGATGAAGGAGCAAGGTAAAAACCCACCAGACCTAACAAATGAAGAGCAAATAGGCAGTCTACCTGAAAAAGAATTCAGAATAATGATAGTAAAGATGATCCAAAATCTTGGAAATAGAATAGACAAAATGCAAGAAACATTTAACAAGGACCTAGAAGAACTAAAGATGAAACAAACAACGATGAACAACACAATAAATGAAATTAAAAATACTCTGGATGGGATCAATAGAAGAATAACTGAGGCAGAAGAACAGATAAGTGACCTGGAAGATAAAAGAGTGGAAAAAACTACTGCAGAGCAGAATAAAGAAAAAAGAATGAAAACAACTGAGGACAGTCTCAGAGACCTCTGGGACAACATTAAACACACCAACGTTCGAATTATAGGGTTTCCAGAAGAAGAAGAGAAAAAGAAAGGGACTGAGAAAATATTTGAAGAGATTATAGTTGAAAACTTCCCTAATATGGGAAAGGAAATAGTTAATCAAGTCCAGGAAGCACAGAGAGTCCCATACAGGATAAATCCAAGGAGAAATACGCCAGGACATATTAATCAAACAGTCAAAACTTAAATACAAAGAAAACATATTAAAAGCAGCAAGGGAAAAACAACAAATAACACACAAGGGAATCCTCATAAGGTTAACAGCTGATCTTGCAGCAGAAACTCTGCAAGCCAGAAGGGACTGGCAGGACATATTTAAAGTGATGAAGGAGAAAAACCTGCAACCAAGATTACTCTACCAAGCAAGGATCTCATTCAGATTTGATGGAGAAATTAAAACCTTTACAGACAAGCAAAAGCTGCGAGAGCTCAGCACCACCAAACCAGCTTTACAACAAATGCTACAGGAACTTTTCTAGGCAAGAAACACAACAAAGGAAAACATCTACAATAACGAACCCAAAACAATTAAGAAAACGGGAATAGGAACATACATATCGATAATTACCTTAGATGTAAATGGACTAAATGCTCCCACCAAAAGACACAGACTGGCTAAATGGATACAAAAACAAGACCCATATATATACTGTCTACAAGAAACCCACTTCAGACCTAGAGACACATACAGACTGAAAGTAAGGGGATGGAAAAAGATATTCCATGCAAATGGAAATCAAAAGAAAGCTGGAGTAGCAATTCTCATATCAGACAAAATAGACTTTAAAATAAAGACTATTAGAAGAGACAAAGAAGGACACTACATAATAATCAAGGGATCGATCCAAGAAGAAGATATAACAATTGTAAATATTTATGCACCCAACATAGGAGCACCTCAATACATAAGGCAAATAGTAACAGACATAAGAGGGGAAATCGACAGTAACACATTCATAGCAAGGGACTTTAACACCCCACTTTCACTAATGGACAGATCATTCAAAATGAAAATAAATAAGGAAACACAAGCTTTAAATGATACATTTAACAAGACGGTCTTAATTGATATTTATAGGACATTCCATCCAAAAACAACAGAATACACATTTTTCTCAAGTGCTCATGGAACATTCTCCAGGATAGATCATATCTTGGGTCACAAATCAAGCCTTGGTAAATTTAAGAAAATTGAAATTGTATCAAGTATCTTTTCCGACCACAACACTATGAGAGTACATATCAATTACAGGAAAATATCTGTAAAAAATACAAACACATGGAGGCTAAACAATACACTACTTAATAACGAAGTGATCACTGAAGAAATCAAAGAGGAAATTAAAAAAAATCTAGAAACAAATGACAATGGAGATACAATGACCCAAAACCTATGGGATGCAGCAAAAGCAGTTCTAAGAGGGAAGTTTATAGAAATACAATCCTACCTTAAGAAACAGGAAACATCTCGAATAAACAACCTAACCTTGCACCTAAAGCAATCAGAGAAAGAAGAACAAGAAAACCCCAAAGTTCGCAGAAGGAAAGAAATCATAAAAATCAGATCAGAAATAAATGAAAAAGAAATGAAGGAAATGATAACAAAGATCAATAAAACTAAAAGCTGGTTCTTTGAGAAGATAAACAAAATTGATAAACCATTAGCCAGACTCATCAAAAAAAAAGGGAGAAGACACAAATCAATAGAATTAGAAATGAAAAAGTAGAAGTAACACTGACACTGCAGAAATACAAAAGATCATGAGAGATTACTACAAGCAACTCTATGCCAATAAAATGGACAACCTGAAAGAAATGGACAAATTCTTAGAAATGCACAACCTGCCAAGACTGAATCAGGAAGAAATAGAAAATATGGTCAGACCATTCACAAGCACTGAAATTGAAACTGTGATTAAAAATCTTCCAACAAATAAAAGCCCAGGACCAGATGGCTTCACAGGAGAATTCTATCAAACACTTAGAGAAGAGCTAACACCTATCCTTCTCAAACTTTTCCAAAATATAGCAGAGGGAGGAACACTCCCAAACTCATTCTACGAGGCCACCATCACCCTGATACCAAAACCAGACAAAGATGTCGCAAAGAAAGAGAACTACAGGCCAATATCACTGATGAACATAGATGGCAAAATCCTCAACAAAATACTAGCAAACAGAATCCAACAGCACATTAAAAGGATCATACACCATGATCAAGTGGAGTTTATTCCAGGGATGCAAGGATTCTTCAATATACGCAAAGCAATCAACGTGATACACCATATTAACCAATTGAAGGAGAAAAACCATATGTTCATCTCAATAGATGCAGAGAAAACTTTTGACAAAATTCATCACCCATTTATGATAAAATCCTTGCAGAAAGTAGGCATAGAGGGAACTTTCCTCAACATAATCAAGGTCATATATGACAAACCCACAGCCAACATCGTCCTCAATGGTGAAAAACTGAAAGCATTTCCACTAAGATCAGGAACAAGACAAGGCTGCCCACTCTCACCACTATTATTCAACATAGTTTTGGAAGTTTTAGCCACAGCAATCAGAGAAGAAAAGGAATCCAAATCGGAAAAGAAGTAAAGCTGTGACTGTGTGCAGATGACATGATACTATACATAGAGAATCCTAAAGATGCTACCAGAAAACTACTAGAGCTTATCAATGAATTTGGTATAGTAGCAGGATAAAAAATTAATGCTCAGAAATCTCTGGCATTCCTATACACTAATGATGAAAATCCTGAAAGAGAAATCAAGAAAACACTCCCATTTACCATTGCAACAAAAAGAATAAAATATCTAGGAATAAACCTACCTAAGGAGACGAAAGACCTGTATGCAGAAAATTATAAGACACTGATGAAAGAAATTAAAGATGATACAAATAGATGGAGAGATATACCATGTTCTTGGATGGGAAGAATCAACATTGTGAAAATGACTCTACTACCCAAAGCAATCTACAGATTCAATGCAATCCCTATCAAACTACCACTGGCATTTTTCACAGAACTAGAACAAAAAATTTCGCAATTTGTATGGAAACACAAAAGACCCCGAATAGCCAAAGCAATCTTGAGAATGAAAAACGGAGCTGGAGGAATCAGGCTCCCTGACTTCAGACTATACTACAAAGCTACAGTAATCAAGACAGTATGGTACTGGTACAAAAACAGAAATATAGATCAACGGAACAGGTTAGAAAGCCCAGAGATAAACCCACACACATATGGTCACCTCATCTTTGATAAAGGAGGCAGGAATGTACAGTGGAGAAAGGACAGCCTCTTTAATAAGTGGTGCTGGAAAATCTGGACAGGTACATGTAAAAGTATGAGATTAGAGCACTCCCTAATACCATACACAAAAATAAGTTCAAAATGGATTAAAGACCTAAATGTAAGGCCAGAAACTATCAAACTCTTAGAGGAAAAGATAGGCAGAACACTCTATGACATAAATCACAGCAAGATCCTTTTTGACCCACCTCCTAGAGTAATGTAAATAAAAACAAAAATAAACAAATGGGACCTAATGAAACTTAAAAGCTTTTGCACAGCTAATGGAACCATAAACAAGACCAAAAGACAACCCTCAGAATGGGAGAAAATATTTGCAAATGAAGCAACTGACAAAGGATTAATCTCCAAAATTTACAAGTAGCTCATGCAGCTCAATAACAAAAAAAACAAACAACCCAATCCAAAAATGGGCAGAAGACCTAAATAGACGTTTCTCCAAAGAAGATATACAGACTGCTAACAAACACATGAAAGAATGCTCAACATCATTAATCATTAGAGAAATGCAAATCAAAACTACAATGAGATATCATCTCACACTGGTCATAATGGCCATCATCAAAAATCTACAAACAATAAATGCTGGAGAGGGTGTGGAGAAAAGGGAACGTCTTGCACTGCTGGTGGGAATGTGAATTGGTACAGCCACTATGGAGAACAGTATGGAGGTTCCTTAAAAAACTACAAATAGAACTACCATGTGACCCAGCAATCCCACTACTGGGCATATACCCTGAGAAAACCATAATTCAAAAAGAGTCATGTACCAAAATGTTCATTTCAGCTCTGTTTACAATAGCCAGGACATGGAAGCAACCTAAGTGTCCATCATCGGATGAATGGATAAAGAAGATGTGGCACATATATACAATGGAATATTACTCAGCCATAAAAAGAAATGAAATCGAGTTATTTGTAGTGAGGTGGATGGACCTAGAGTCTGGCATACAGAGTGAAGTTAAGTCAGAAAGAGAAAGACAAATACCATATGCTAACACATATATATAGAATCTAAGGGGAAAAAATGTCATGAAGAATCTAGGGGTAAGACGTGAATAACGACACAGACCTACTAGAGAATGGACTTGAGGATATGGGGAGGGGTAAGGGTAAGTTGTGACAAAGTGAGAGAGTGACATGGACATATATACACTACCAAACATAAAATAGCTAGTGGAAAGCAGCCGCATAGCACAGGGAGATCTGCTCAGTGCTTTGTGACCACCTAGTGGAGTGGGATAGGGAGCGTGGGAGGGAGGGAGACGCAAGAGGGAAGAGATATGGGAACATATGTATATGTATAACTGATTCACTTTGTTTTAAAGCAGAAACTAACACACCATTGTAAAGCAATTATACTCCAATAAAGATGTAAAAAAATAATAATAATTATAAAACTATAGCAATGAAGACAGTACAGTAATATTGCCAGGACAGACATAGACCAATGGAACTGAATAGAGATTCCATAAAGAGACACACACACATACATTGGTGCTTCATTTTTCAGAAGGGTGGCACTGTAGAGTCTTGGACAAAGGACAGTCTTTACAATAAATGGACTGGGCTAACTGATTATCCATGCTGGGAAAAGATGGAATTGGGACTATACCTTATGCTATACACAAAAATCAATTTTAGGGGACTTGTAAAGTTAAATGTGAAAAGTAAAATAAAAAGCTACTAGCAGGTAATATAAGAGAATATCTTCATGAACATCCAGGGCAAAGATGTCTTAACACTAACCATAAAGGGAAAAAAAAAATAACTCGGACTAAATTAGGGATCTGTACATCAAAAGACATTAGCAACACACATGACAAACACAGCGTTAAGATTCTTAAGTAAATGCCTCTTAAAAATAAATAATAAAAGATAAAAATTTACCACCCCACCCAAAAATGATCAGAAAACAAAGTCAATCTCTATGAGATTATTTATAGTCAATGAACATACTAACATGTGTTCAATCTCACTAGAGAATAAAGATAAAGAGAAATAAGAAATTTAGCCTAGTAGATTGGCAAAGATGAAAATAAAAAAAATTAAATTTAGTATTTGCCAAGATTTCAGAACTTTCATAAACTTATGGTAGGAAATTAAATTGGACACGTTTTCCAGAGACTATATAGCAATGTATCACAGAATCCCTAAAAAATATATCTATTCTTTGACCAATTATTCCACTTCTAGAAATTCATCCTAAAGACTTTGGGATATGGAAATTTTGCAAAAGTGGATTTTCATCACTGCAATGCTTATATAACAAGAAGTTAGGAAATATAAGTCTAGCAATAGGAGATGGGTTAAATATGTCATGATAATCCATATAGAAAGACACTACGTCAAAATTATAAATAATGATTTGGATCAAGGATAACCACCTAAGATGTCCACAGGGGCAAGATGTAACATAAATGAGTAAAGAGGCTCTTTGGCAAACTGGATAGCACATGCGCCTTTTGAAGAGGGCAACTCAAATCAATTGATGCCAAGTAAGAAGTGGGGGAGGGTCTAGTGTTGTCAGGATACCTAATATTTTATTTATTTATTTATTTATTTTTTGCTGTACGCGGGCCTCTCACTGCTGTGGCCTCTCCCATTGCCGAGCACAGGCTCCAGACGCGCAGGCTCAGCGGCCATGGCTCACGGGCCCAGCCGCTCTGCGGCATGTGGGATCTTCCCAGACCGGAGCACGAACCCACATCCCCTGCATCGGCAGGTGGACTCTCAACCACTGCGCCACCAGGGAAGCCCTATACCTAATATTTTAAAAGAAGTAGAAAATTGAAGTTTTTATGTGGAATCTCCTCATGTTTAAAAGTTGTCTATTGTTTAGAATTTTTTGAAAAAATTCAGTGACCAAATAAAATATGTCATTTATGGAGTAGATTCAATTCAAAGGCTGAGAGCTCCAGTGTACATATATATATGTTATTGACATAAAAAGATCTCCACGATGTATTGTTTTTATTGTTGTAAAAAGCCTGTTACAAAGCAGTTTATATAATATGATCTCATTTTTTGTTAAAAATGAAAGCACATTTATATGTATAAAGAAATGCTAAACAGGGTCTAAGAGGTGTAAATCTAAATGTAATAGTGGGAGATTTTTATTTTTTATATATTTTTCTATTTTTGCATTTTTATATTGATCATTAATATTTTATTATAAGAAAATAGGATGAAGTTTTTTTATTTGTGGTTGTAAAGGAAAGAATTAATAATTTAGTTTAAAGTTTTGAGAATTAAATTAAAAATCAAAATCATTCAATAAATACTCTTGCACAAAATTTGGACAGACCAGAATTCAAAATCAGTTCTTCCACTTACTATATCAGTGGCCTTTGGCTTTCTCACCTACAAAATATCAGTGATAATACCTACCATCACCGCCTCAAATTCCCTGGTAATGTAAAAATTAATAAACAAAAATAGAATGAATATCTACCACTCTGCCTTCCTAGCATCACCAAAAGCTAAGTGGAGAGAAGGGGGCTTTTTCTAGAGAAGTTCAAGTTTGGAAAAAAACCAGACACTTGTAGAATATAATAATGAAAAAAGGTTGTATGTTTGTTTTTGCTATTCCATCAGGAGGTAAGACCTCTTCCCTGGCAACTTCTCTACTCTCAGAATCTAAAGCTCCTCTCTGCCCTACACCTCAATCCCTACCTACGAAGGATACCCAGCACAGTGGAGCAGAGAGTGGCTGACACCAGAAGCAGCATTAGATGAGGTGGAATCATATCACATTCTCAAGAATATTTGGGTACTAGAGCCTAAGTGTGCGTGGAGCCCCAGGACAAATGGAATAAACTAGAGAAGCCACTCTCAAGGTTTGGATTTGACCCTCAGGTAAAGACATGAAAGAATATTCTTTGAAACTTTGCCACCCTTTAGCTTCTCTTCCCACCTCTCTGTAAAGACATGAATTTCTCCACATGGTACTCAGGGAGGTGAAGAGGTCCACAGGTGAAACCAACCAACTGGCTAATGCAAGGAGGGTTTTGTTTCTGTCTATATCACCTCATTTTCATCATAAGGGTCTTAGATATCTGCATTCCACTATTCCTTCCACTGTGAAGGGTAAGTATAATGGAGGGTAAAGACATTTTTTCAGGCTATTGTAGTACCACTGGAAACCTACCTTCAAACGAGCTCATGTGTCTTCCCAAGCGCCCAGTTTTAAACCTAGGGAGAAATATCATCATATCTGGTCCATGGAAATATCATACCCTGTAAGATATTTTTTATATAGTAACTCATTTTCATTATCATTCCTTTTTCAATTAATTCGCAATAAAAGAGAACAATAAAAGTGTTGTTTCATATCTTTACTCTCTCAGTAATGTGCAACATGAACATAATAGTGTTAAGAAGTCAGAAATAACTTAACACAGTTGCTATAGAAGATGTTTATATTTGCAAAATTTCAACAATGATCTTCCCCCAAATTAGCATATTTGTTAACCAAATTAATTAAGAAGCTTTTCAAAATAAAAGCAATGTTTTAAATAGATATATTTTCATAACCATAGAACATTTAGTTCTGTTGGAGGTAACAAACATATTACACTCAAGTACTTTCTGAAGATATTAGGGTAAAAATGATCTGGATGCAATTATAAATGTACCCTAATTAGTCATTTGCTTCTTTTGTGTGTATGTTTTTCTGCATGTGTTAAAATTATATCATAGATACTTTGTAATTGGTTAGTCCTTAAATCATCACAATGTTACCCACAGAATTTATATCAGCTCAAGGTGATGATATGATATTGTTTGAACAATGTGTTTAAATTTAAATTTAGTGCTCAATTAAATGCAATGAAAGTCAAGACCTCCTAGCTGCCCATGTGTGTTATAGAAAATGAATGCTAAGATTCGCAGTTAGGAAGAATGAGACCTTCCTATAAATCACAACCTTGAAACTTCATAACTGAATATCGTTGTCACATCAAAATCCTAATTTCAACAGAGTTTTCATGGTGTTTCAGAGTACCACATAAGTGGGTATAAATTCACTTGAGATCAGCTTTTCCATTGAAAAGTAAACAACTACAGAAAACTTTCTAAAAATTGATTTTATTTAATAAATATTTTAAAGAGTTCACTAACTGAAGACTCTGCCGATCTTCCCAGAAATTCTGATCAGTTGTTTATCCTTCATTCACTTTTATTTCTACTGTGATTCTTAGGAATTTGTCTAATCTATATTTAATCTATTAAAACATCTATGCATGATAAATTTGGCTTCCTTCAATTATAAGCTGTGTTACGATCTCCAAATTAAATGATAAAGGTAGAGAAGTAAAATTAAACACAGCAACAGGTTATAGTGAAGTGCTCTTTAGAATTTCAGATTAACAAATTTGTCCCAAAATGATAAAGTAATAAGTTACTAAATGAATAATGCAACACAGAATAGATTTTAACAGCATCTCGATCTCTCTCTCCCATCCCCACCTCCCTCAGTCTTTCTCTTTTGCTCTCTCTCTCTCTCTCTCCCTCTCTGTCTCTCTCTCTCTATCTCTGTCTCTCGCTCGCTCTCTCACACACACGCACACATACACACACTTCCGCCCACATCCATACGTGAGTGTGTACACACATCTCAGAATTTTAAAACACTGCTACTAAAGGTTTTAACTTAGATAAATTAACTATGTTAAAATACTGACACTGTGAAAATATCTGTTTATGTCCAATACCCCAGAGAGGGCATCTTTCTGTGAACTTCTAAAAAGCTTAAAGAAAGAAAACCAGAAGGAAAAACCAGAGTCCTTGGCAGGAAGCCTGGGTGAAGGCGTGGCTGCCACTCAGGGTCACAGCTTCCCATTGTCCTCGCTGCTCTCCTTCTCCTCTATGGCCTCCAGGCTGCGCTTGCTCTTGGCCTCGGCACCACTGCTGGGGGCTTTACTAAGGCCACAAGACAAGCACGCCAGCTGGATCTGCTTCATGTTCTCTATAGCTTCATTCTTGGCATTCTTCAACAGATCTCCTTGGCCCTACAAACAGGCAGAAATAGACACCAAAGAAGAATGTTATGGGCCAGGCAGATCCTAAGTGACATCACTCTATATCCTTTATGCTGTTGCTCAGTGAGGAAACAGACTCAGACCAGAGAGCCCCCTTTTCCAACATCCTTTTCTTGCATTATTGAGGGTCTTTGCTCTTTAAGTCAAGGACCTCAACCTGAGCCTTCCCCATTGTCTCTGTAGTTGCTGGGAGCCTCTGGAGATTTCCTGTAGGAGGGAACACCGTCTGGGGACCCTTATCTGAATGTACCAAGGACAATCAGCCCTTCCATCACCAGGGTTCGAGACTACACACTGCTGTAACTCCTAACCCACCCAGCCCAGCATTCCTAGGCTTGGGAGAAAACAAGGGAAGAAGCTCTTCCTCAAAGAACTGAAAATTAAATCATCTTCTCAGTGTAAAAAGAGCTTACAAAGCAAATCTCTGTAAAGTAAATCACACACCCTTATGCTTGGTAAGCTGCTTTGTAGTATATTGGGTCATCGCTACAGCCTGCCTTTTGATAAATTCCTATTTGCCCATGTTCTTTTCTATTATCCTGAGGACAATGTTCCCATCTGGCTGATGGAGAGAGGCTCCAGAGGCTTAGTGTGTCAATCAAAACAAAAAAGCAAACGAGGATCACAGGAAATCATCACTTGTCAGTTATATCAGAGTCTGAGAAAGATCTTTTCCAATTATTTTTTTTCTTATTTTAGGTCATTGTTATAATGATCAAGTGTATACGCTGACATTAGCCCAAGGGGCTGAAGGAGTAAGTGTGGGGAAGCCAGAACATGTTTCCGGTGTGTACAGACAAAAGAGGAAGGAGTTCCGTCTCTCCCCTCCATTCTCACGACAATGCCTGAGTGTGACCTTGAAACTGGAGGTTACACGAGCTGCTGAAGAGTTCCTCTACAAAGCAGAGACTTCGAGAAAAGGTAAGTCACCTATTTTATGCAAGGTACTTCATCATACACTGTTTGATCTCTTTAATTTGATGAAAGCTTTTACTTTAGGGTGTATGAGGACCCTAAAATTAAAAATGCATTGCATTAAAAATGCCTTGGAATATTTCTTGCCTCAAAATCTGTACAAGCACTTGCCAATTCTATCTTACGTCATAAAAGCCTTCAAACAACAGCCTTTAAATATATGGGATGAATAAGTACAACTTTGCCTAATACTTTTGCTAAGGTGAACTTATCTCCTAGTACCTCAATCATGGATTGGGATTTTAGAAGTAAACTTGGAAGTTGTATAGTTTAGCCTTCTCATGAGGAGAAAAGAAGCTGAGCCTGATGAGGTGACATGACTGACCCAAGGTCACAGCTGGTTAATGACTGAGCTGGGACTTAAGTCCAGGTCTTCTGCCTCTCGGTTCAGTGCCCTGTTCCACACACCATGTTTATAATTTAGACTAAAACTAGAGACTAGAGAATAAACACTCTTTCAGATAGAGATGGACTTTCTAAGAGAAAAATATGCACGACACAAGCAGAACTTGGGGAGTATAGGCATAATGAGTCCCCTCTGGACGTTAAAAAAAGTCACATCCAGGCTTCCCAGGTGGCGCAGTGGTCGAGAGTCCGCCTGCCGATGCAGGGAACACGGGTTCGTGCCCCGGTCCGGGAAGATCCCACATGCCGCAGAGCGGCTGGGCCCGTGAGCCACGGCCGCTGAGCCTGCGCGTCCGGAGCCTGTGCTCCGCAACGGGAGAGGCCACAACAGTGAGAGGCCCGCGTACCGCAAAAAAAAAAAAAAAAAGGTCACAATCCACTTTGAAAAATGCAATTCTGAAGTGATAATGATAATAATACAGCATAGAAAGTGCTCAATCTCTGCAGGCATTCTTCTTCATACTTTACAAATGTTCATTATTTGTCACAACATCCCCACAAAATAGGCTCTTTTCTTACTTTAAGTTTACAATGAAAACAAAGGTCCAGAGTGATCCTCCTTCCCAGACTCACACAGCTGCTAAGTGGTGGAGCTGGGGTTGAAATAAAGTCCAGCAGTTGGCTCCAGAATCTGTAGTCTTAACCACTACATGATATGGCATCCCTTCAAGGCAAACTGTGAACTCTCAACAAAGCACAGTAAAGCCACCCAGTCATTGTCACCCATGGAAACAACACGGATAAAAAGACAATCATTAACCAGGTGGCACAGTCGGACAGAACATAGAGATGGGATCTACAGAGTCAGGAAGATAAGATGCACCAACATTCGTTGGCAGGGACAAAAGTCAGAGTATCTTAGTTTTGCTTTTAGCTCCAACAATTTCCCCCTGGGCCATTTTATCTCCTGTAAAAATGATGAAAATATTCTTCCGTCTTCCTCACAGTTTTAAAGATTACAAAAAATGTTGAAAAGCTATTTGTTGGAAATAAAAACAAAAATAAACAAATGGGACCTAATGAAACTTAAAAGCTTTTGCACAGCAAAGGAAACCATAAACAGGATGAAAAGACAACCCTCAGAATGGGAGAAAGTATTTGCAAATGAAGCAATTGACAAAGGATTAATCTCCAAAATTTACAAGCAGCTCATGCAGCTCAATATCCAAAAAACAAACAACCCAATCCAAAAATGGGCAGAAAACCTAAATAGACATTTCTCCAAAGAAGATATAGAGATTGCCAACAAACACATGAAAGAATGCTCAACATCATTAATCATTAGAGAAAGGCAAATCAAAACTACAATGCGATATCATCTCACACCAGTCAAAATGGCCATCATCAAAAAATCTAGAAACAATAAATGCTGGAGAGGGTGTGGAGAAAAGGGAACCCTCTTGCTCTGTTGGTGGGAATGTAAATTGATACAGCCACTATGGAGAACAGTATGGAGGCTGGTTTAAAAACTACAAATAGAACTACCATATGACCCAGCAATCCCACTACTGGGCATATACCCTGAGAAAACCATAATTCAAAAAGAGTCATGTACCAAAATGTTCATTGCAGCTCTATTTACAATAGCCAGGACATGAAAGCAACCTAAGTGTCCATCGACAGATGAATGGTTAAAGAAGATGTGGCACATATATACAATGGAATATTACTCAGCCATAAAAAGAAATGAAATTGAGTTATTTGTAGTAAGGTGGATGGACCTAGAGTGTGTCATAGAGAGTGAAGTAAGTCAGAAAGAGACACATATATATGGAATCTAAAAAAAAATTAAAAATGGTCATGAAGAACGTAGGGGCAAGAATGAAGACACTGACCTACTAGAGAATGGACTTGAGGATACAGGGAGGGGGAAGGGTAAGCTGGGACAAAGTGAGGGAGTGGCATGGACTTATATACACTACCAAACCTAAAATAGATAGCTAGTGGGAAGCAGCCGCATAGCACAGGGAGATCAGCTCAGTGCTTTGTGACCAGCTAGAGGGGTGGGATAGAAAGGGTGGGAGGGACGGAGACGCAGGAGGGAAGAGGTAAGGGGACATACGTATATGTATAATTGATTCACTTTGTTATAAAGCAGAAACTAACACACCATTGTAAAGCAGTTATACTCCAATAAAGATGTTTTCAAAAAAAGAAAGAAAGAAAAGCTATTTGTGATTTAAATAATCACAAGTAAACTATGCTATAAGGTGAAATGAAAAGCAATTAACATACTCTATTACTAAATTAAGTATCTTGATAGTGTGCATATTTTAATATAAATTTTACTAACTTGTTTAAAATGTATCTACAAGAGTCTGTTTTTACAGAGATATGTATATTGCTACTGCTTTTACAAGCACAAAGATTCCTTTAAAAAAAAACTGTATTAATAAACACATTATACCCACACTCATTTTCAGAGTATTACTTTTCAGTGCTCCCTTTTCTTTTAGTGTTAAAATTTTCATCAGGCATTCTTAAAGCATAAAAAAAGCAAAATTGGCATCTTCCCTAATTGCAAGAGAGGAGTAAAACATGCAAAAATATCAGGCTTGATACTACTAATGAATAATGCTCTCACGTCACTTTTCTTGCAGCAGGTTATAAAACATATCTAATTAATCAGCCAGAATATCATCTCATCGGTTCTGAGAGGTGGCATCCAGGCCTAAATGTCAGACTGTGTCAGTTCTGGTAAATAGAAGTCAGTCTCTCTAGAAAACAAAGGCCAATTGGAGAAGACAGTTTGTGCCAGTGCACAAAAACAAAGGACATCATCTCCTGATAACCAGGAGACAACACGCCCTGGCTGCATGATACAGGCAGAAAAAAAAGTGGAAAAGAAATTAAGCTATTAACTAACAGAAGAAGAAAAAATGAAAGACTAAATTATGAAGAGTTTCCATTGAAACACTGATGTAAAAATGTTGTTTTCAATATTTTTTTTAAGAAGGAGGCATAGAGGTCATCTCTCTGTTCTGTGGTTAAACTCCTTGAGTCTTATCGATTAAGTTAGCAGAAGCAGAAAAGACTCATTCTAGGCAAAATTGTAAAGAGGGTGAAGTTTATTGTTAACAACCCCATCTTGGCATTCCTGTTCCGGGCTGACTTTTTCCCACCATGCATGCAGTGATTTCCGCTGACCAACTAGCATCCCTCTCTCTACTCTGTTACACTCCCTCTCAAATGCCTCCTGACTAGCCAGCTTATACCACATCTCCTCCCTCAAAACGGCTCTGTCCTGTGTATCATTTCCCACAAGACATATTAGGTACTCAGATCAGCTAACCCACTTAAAGGTATTGGTGTGTAGAATGCATTTAAGGAGCAATATAACAGGGCATTTCTAAAGAATATGCTCAGAAATTCTCCTCAAACAGAGGTCTTGGGAGAGAGGCAGAAAGGAGAGAAGCCCAAGAGAATTCATTTTACTTGGTGGTATATAAATTGTAACATCTCCTGGGAAAATAAATCTGGGATTGTTATGGCCTGGAATGTAAAATTAATGGACAATTTGACCACTGAATACTCAACTTGAAAGAAATGTCAAGCTGTTGCCAACATTTCAATATACTAGCAATCTCATGGGAATTTTTAGTTTCTCTCCTCTGGTACTAGGGATGCTTCAGGGGGAAAAAAATGAGAAGGACTGCTTTAATCCAAAGAAAAGTAAGAGTAATAGAAAGCATCTCAGGCAGACTTATGCTGATGGGACAACAGGATTATCAGAAGTATCAACAGCAATGACTACCAATTCAGCCTCCACAGTTATTTGACTTCCAAATGTCACAGTCCATGGAAATCCCAACACATTTAAAAAGTAACACGGGCCTAGCCGCTCCAAGGCATGTGGGATCCTCCCGGACCGGGGCACGAACCCATGTCCCGTGCATCGGCAGGCGGACTCTCAACCACTGCACCACCAGGGAAGCCCACTACAGAGATTTTTGAACCTAAAAATTAGTAATGATTAATGAATTTTTAAAAAAGGAGACATTAGCATTCATAACCAAATCCTTCCAACGTCATTAAACTGCAATTAAAATAAATCATCTAGAAATCAAGAAATATCTGATGCAATTAGATTGTAAATGGGACTGATATACTACCATACCACCACAATTTTTATTATTACTCATAAATTATTACTGACAATAATATGCTATCACAACACTAAACAGAGGCTAACACTTTGAACACTTAATATACTAAATGTAAACCAATTTGCACATATTATCTCATTATATCAAAACCATAAAAGGGGCTAGAATTCTAAATGCGAATTATCTATTAGTTATATATTTGTAAGTTATTTAATAACTATATTTTATAATCTATCAAAAGACATTTAGAATTTGTGTTATTCCTGTTCTTACTAAGAAATGCAGTTTCCTTCTATAGTTTGAAAATAGTTTTGGCTACAATCTGGCAGAGTAACTTTCAAAAGACATTGACATCCATGGCTCTTAAAATACCCATTTTTCCCATGAACTGCCCTATCCCTTGTGATATTAGTGTATGAAAGAGTGGTCAAACATCATAACTAGTGTCCTTGTCACGTGTGAAGGAAATGTGTGGGTTGTCTCAGAGTACACCACAAATATTTAAAGCAGCTAATTGAGACTCTGGGAATGGAAAGGCCCTCACATATGTACAGCTACGCATATAAACAAATGCAGCTCTGTCACCGGACAGGCGTGTATGGGTATTTTTCAGCACACACTCAACGGCTGACTGATTCCCCTGAAATTCGTCCCATATGAGCGTCCACACCCACAGCTAGAGCCACCCCTGGATAATACTGCGACAAAAGTCCGCCACAGACAGCATGATCGTATTAGCACCGCTTTATTTGTTCCAGCTCCATTTGGTGGACATGACCATGTTGTGGTGAGCTGTGTACTACCACCGTATTAACAGTTCAAAAAGCATGCTTTTGGGGAATCTCTGTATTATCTAAAGGGGGTAAATGGTTTGCTCCAAAGAGGTAGAAACAACTATTACAATGTCCTTCATTTGAGAAATTAAAATAGCAAATCAAAAATGTGTTGATGTCATGACAGATACATTTCTCTTGATGTTAGATTACTGGAATATTGGGTAAAACTATGCAAAGATGGCCTGGGATCCTTGCTCTCCAGAATGAAAGCCTAGTTTTGTAGGGAATGTATACAACATGTTAGCAAGAGTTACAGGCACAAAGATGTAGCCATTAGGGAAATTATGTACAAAATACCTCAACTGCACAAAAATAGAAGTTCTCATTGCATAAAGTTATTAAAACTCAGATTTATTATTTTTCAAGACCTTGTCCACCAAATATTTCAACTGCATTCTACTCACCACTTAAGAAGTTGAATTTTTACTCTATGAACTTTCAAGAAATATGGATGAATAGTTGTAGAGCAGTTCTGGTCTAAGAGTACTGACTTTTTAGAGCTTCTTATGTTACTCTTCTCCTGAAACTCTGAACTCAAAACAAAGGAAAAGACACTACCTTTCAAATCTTTATCACATAATGCAATTAAACTATTTCATTTTTATAGGAACAAAAAGTGAATTACAATGGACATGTTTACCTGAGCCATTAGATTTTATACCCTTTATAAAGTTAAGTTTTTTAAGTTAGTTTTATGACTGATACATTTTAGTATTGGTCAGAAACTCCACTTAATCAGATATCTCTGAAGATTATGGAAAGAGAACATAAGTAAATATTTTTAATATCTGAGAATCTAGATCTGAAGGAAGAGTAATTTACAAAATGTAGAAGATACTTCAAAGAAATTTTAAGAATAATTCAGTGCCAACAAGACCACACAACATTACAGAATAAAGCAGAATGACATGTTTAATAAGCACAGCCATACAAAAGGCTCTAAAAAAATATGAAGTCATACTCTATTAAAATTCAACATAATGAAAATTATGTTTGAAAGTTAAATTTGAAAGCATACGTTTTAAGACCTGACAAATAAGATTTTCTTTTTCCACAAGTCTTTCTCAAATAACATCCTGCTTTGTTACAATACCTTTCTCATCAGGAAATCTTGACTGACTTGAGTGTTGATGGAATGAAGGACCCTATTTACTTCAAAATGGTAATTAACTGCATCTTAAGCAGAAAGCCTTTGTATTAACCATGTTTTTTAAAAATAGTTTTTAATATAGAGGAGACCATTATTGTGTCCCTGTATGTGTGTGTGTATAATACTATATGTAAATAAAGTAGTTTAATAGTATTTAAATACTAATCACTAATAATAATATAATTGCATCACTTTAACAGAATAAAATATAAAAATTGTATGATCATTTCAATAGTTGCATAAAAAGCATTTGACAAAATTCAACATCTTTTTATAATAAAAACTCTCAACAAAGTGAGTATATAAGGAATGTACCCCAACATAAAAAAGGACATATATGACAAGCCCACAGGTAACACCACACTCAACAGTGAAAGGTTGAAAGCTTTTCCTCTAAGATCAGGAACAAGACAAGAGTGCCATAAGAGTGCCCACTCTCACTATTTCTATTCAGCATAGTACTGGAAGTCCTAACCAGAGGAATTAGGCAAGAAAAATAAATAAAAGATATCCAAACTGGACAGGAAGAAGTAAAATGATGACCCAATCTTATATATAGAAAACCCTAAAGACTCCATCAAAAAAAACTGTTAGAACTAATAAATGAATTCAGTAAAGTTGCGGGATAAAAAAATCAACATACAAAAAAAATCAGTTGGGTTTCTATACACTAATAACAAACTATCAGGAAAAGAAATAAATAAAACAATCCCATTTATATTAGCACCAAAAATAATAAAATATTTAGGAATAAATTTAACATAGGAGGTGAGAGATCTATACACTGAAAATTACAAGGCACTGATGAAAGAAATTAAACACAAATAAACGGGAAGATATCCCATGTTCATGAATCAGAAGAATTAATATTATTAAGATGTTCATACTACCCAAAGCCATCCATAGATTCAGCGCAATCCCTATCAAAACTCCAATGGCATTTTTCACAAGAAAAGAAAAACAATCCTAAAATTCGTATGGAACAACAAAAGACCCCAGATTGCCAAAGCAATCCTGAGAGAGAAGAACAAAGTTGGAGGCATCATACATCCTGATTTCAAACTATATTACAAAACTAATCAAAACAGTATGGTACTGGAGTAGAAACAGACATGTAGACCAATGGAACAAAACTGAGAGACTAGAAATAAACACATACATATATGGTCAACTAATATTTGACAGGGGAGCCAAGAATATTCAATGGGGAAAATACAGTCTTTTCAATAAATGGTGCTAGGAAAACTGGGTATTCACATACAAAAGAATAAATTGCAGCCTTATATTACACCATTCACAAAAATTAACTCAAAATGGATTAAAGACTTAAATGTAAGACCTGAAATAATAAAATTACTAGCAAAAAAATAGGAAAAAAAACTTGACATTGATCTTGGCAATGATTTTTTTAATATAACACCAAAAGCACAAGCAAAAATAAACAAGTGGGACTACAACAAACTAAAAAGCTTCTTCACAGCAAAAGAAACAAAGAAGGAGATGAAAAGGCAACCTATGGAACTGGAGAAAATATTTGCAAACCGTACATCTGATAAGAGGTTAATATCTAAAATACATAAGGAACTCAATATGCATGTAATAACTCAAAATATATAACAACTCAATAGCAAAAAACAATCTGACTAAAAAATTGGCAAAGATATGAATAGACATTTTCCCAAAGAAGATATACAAATGGACAACAGGTACATGAAAAGGTGCTCAATATCAACATCAAAACCACAATGAAATATCACCTCACCCCTGTTAGAATGGGTTTTACCAAAAAGACAAGAGGTAATAAGCATTGGCAATGATGTGGAGAAAAGGGAACCCTTGCACATTGTTGGTGGTAAAGTAAATTGGTACGGTCATATACAAAAACAGTGTGGAGGTTCCCCCCAAATTAAAAATAGAGCTACTATATGATCCAGCAATTCCACTTCTGGGAATATATCCAAAGGAAATGAAATTAGGATCTCAAAGAGAGACCTGCACCCCCATGTTTAATGCAGCATTATTTACAATAGCCAAAACATGGAAATAATCTCAGTGTCCACCAAACTAATGAATGGATAAAGAAGATGTAATATATATATATGGAGATTGTATATATATATGTGTGTGTGTGTGTGTGTGTGTGTGTGTGTGTGTGTGTGTAAAATGGAATATTATTCAGCCATGAGAAAGAAGTTAATCTTACCATTTTCAACAACATAGATAAATTTTGAGGGCATTGTACTAAGTGAGACAAGCACACAGAGAAAGACTATATGTGGAATCTCAAAAAACCAAATTAATAGAAACAGAGTAGGTTGGTAGTTGCCAGGGGCTGGGGGGTCGGGGGAAATGGGTGAAGGTGGTAAATGGGTACAAGCTTCCAGTAACAAGATGAATAAGTTCTGGAGATCTAATATACAGCATGGTGACTATAGTTAACAATACTGTTTTGTATACTTGAAAGTTGCTAAGAGAGTAGATCTTAAAAGTTCTCACCATCAAAAAAAAACACATAACTACATGAGGTAATGGATTTGTTAACTAGCCTTATTGCGGTAACCATCTCATAATATATACATATATCAAATCATCACCCTGAACACCTTAAGTTTACATAATGTTATATGTCAATTATATCTCAATAAAGCTGAAAAAATAATAATATAATAATAATACAAAATTAATAATAATCAAGAAACAAGAGTGCTGATGACAGGTAGTATTGATGGGTAACACCTGAATTCATCAATAAAACCTATTGCATTGAGATGGTTTTGTTGACCAGATCATAAAGGGAAGTATAGGGGCTTCCCTGGTGGCGCTGTGGTTGAGAGTCCGCCTGCTGATGCAGGGGACAGGGGTTCGTGCCCTGGTCCGGGAGGATCCCACGTGCCGCGGAGCGGCTGGGCCCGTGAGCCATGGCCGCTGGGCCTGTGCGTCCGGAGCCTGTGCTCCGCAGCGGGAGAGGCCACGGCGGTGAGAGGCCCGTGTACCGCAAAAAAAAAAAAAAAAGAAGTATGGAATTTAATGTCTCCAATTCCCACTTATTGTCCCTATTGTATCCTGTTCTAAGCTATGGATATATGAACTGCTTTTTCTCTTTGATTTAGGAACACTGGTGGTCTTTGTTAGCTATCAGTTAGGACTTGGGTCTTCATTTTTGTCTTATTCACCTATCAATACGTCAAGCAAATATTTATTAAACATCTACCATATGCCAGACTTTGTCTTCACCTGTGGTTGTCAACCCTATCAAAACCAAGATCCTTTAAAACAAATATTTTGTAAGGCTTCCTTTATTATTCTAAAATTAAAGTCATAAATAACATAACCTAGCTATATACATTATTAAAAATTAAGTAAATGTAGTATCCTAGCTATAATATAAGGAGAAATAAGAATGGTCATTTAAAATAAAATAATATGTATTTCAATATGTAAATGCCCAGGCAGGCACACAGGAAACCATAATGAAGTAGACAAATGCCTGTACTTACTTAATATGAATTCATTTAAATTTAAAAGAGAGATAAGATCAGATGCCTTTCCACACACACAAGATACAGGAAAATGACAATGCAGATGTACTACAAAGACACTAGTATAAAAACAAATAATGGCAACTGACCAGACTTATTTACATACAATAAAAGGAGGAAGGAAATAACCTTAATTAAGATAGGGATAATATGTCAAGACGAGTACAGAGTCTCACCATGGAGAAAAAGTCTGATAATCCCGCAAGTGAGGAAGTAAGTAAAGTCCATACACCCCACCAAATTTGCCAAATCTTCAAAAGTAGCTCAAAGGGCATTTTCCTTGTGGTTGACAATATCAGCTTCTACTTCGCAGGATACTGTGGGATGCTTATCATGGATTATCAATAATAAAGTATCATATTAAAACGAATATCTCACTTCAGTTTGTTCCAGTATTACTGTATAGCAATTATACAATCAGGTGGACAGAATACCCAGAGGAAATACATTATTCAATAATTTGGAAACAATGTCTTTATTCATTTAGGCTTCCCTCTCAGTAACTACCTTTTCCTCACGTACTGGGCCTTTCACATAACTTCTTGTTAAATAAACATCATTTACAAAAGTACTCTGATTTGTATTTTAGAGGGTGTAGTCAAGCAGGACTTGAGAAAGTCTTGCAGGACATAGGGCAGTTCTTCATTATGTTGCACCATCCTGCACAGCGCAGGACAGCCAGCATTCCTGGCCAGTCCCACTAAATGGCAGGAGAATCCCCCCCAGTCACCTCTACAATGTTCCAAAACACCCTCTAGGGGTCAGTACTGTGCCCATTAAGAACCATCAGGCTAGACTCTGGGGATAACACGGTGAGCACAGATCCCCTCCTGCCCACATAAAACTTAAGTCTAGTGAGGGACACAGGCAAAAATCAAAAAAAATCACAAAAAGAAAGTTATGTCTAATCGCAAGTTGTGCTGTGTGCTTAAAGGAAAGGAATGTGATGCTGTGAGAATGGGTATTTTAGGGGATCAGTCAAGGCTTCCTCATAAAAGCAACAACTGAACAACAATTTGAAAGATGGAGAGGCTTCTTCATCTTACAATCAGTGAAATACGATGTAAGGATCTTTTGATGCTCACCTTGAGTCCTCAGTCCTTCTACAGTCTTACAGATACAGATATAGAGAGTATGGGAGAGTGTCCTGGAAGGATACTGCCTCTCTGACACAGTACCAAAATAGTCTAATATATCCCATTTTTCCTCATTTTTATTTACTTAGAATTTACTTTGTTTCCTTGAAATTTATACTTGGGAAAAACCACTGAAAGTGGAAAATACTCAATAAAGTTTAATTTAGTGACAGTATCATTTTGTTCTGCTAAGTAAGAGTTCTTAGTAATTATTTCAAATTTTTGAAGTACAGCTACAATGTTTTCATAAATATATAGATGAAGAAATGGACTCAAAATAGCTAAATAAATACATTGCTCAAGTTCACACAGAAAATAAGTGTGAAGGAAATAACTAGTAATGCCTGCTTCCGAGACCAACAGATGCTTTTTCTTCACTGCATTATTTTTCTTTGTGTTTAGGTGCATTACATGCTATATTGCTCATGTCATCTAATAGGTCTTAGAAATGTAGAGAAGAAAAAAGTAGCTTAAGACTTACTTGGTTTTAAAAAGAAAAATGCTTTGATAGACCCTCAAAAATGCTTTGATAGACTCACATAAATACTACTTTTGTGCTCATACTTTGATGTCTGACCTTTGCCTTCAATATGGGTACAGAGTTTGGAATAATTTAATAATTTTAATCTGAGCCAACTTTTCAGGAAACTGCAATACAAAAGCAATGATAGAAGATTCATGATTAGGGAAAGTGGGGAGAAGATGACTGGTTTTCATTTTAAAGACCTCATCATAAGCGCTAATAGATCAGATCCAAAAAAGAAGATTATAAATGAATCAATCCATTACAAGTACCAGCTGAACTTTTTTTTTTTTTTTGGAGTATAATTGCTTTACAATGGTGTGTTAGTTTCTGCTGTACAATGAAGTGAAGCAGCTATATGTATACATATATCCCCTCCCTCTTGGACCTCCCTCCCACCCCATCCCCTATCCCACCCATCTAGGTCATCACAGAGCACCAAGCTGAGCTCCCTGTGCTGTACAGCAGGTTCCCACTAGCTATCTATTTTACACATGGTAGTGTACTTATGTCAAACCTTTCTGAAGAATGCTGCAATGTAAAAACTCATCAGTTAGTTCTCAGATCCCCAGGATACTGATTGTCCTTGCAGTACTCATGAACCCTAAAAGTCACCCACATAGGATGGCTGCCCAGGATGGTACACACAAGTTGAGAGCAGAACCAGAACCCCAGGAGTGATGAAGGAATATATCTGATTCTAAGGATCCCACATTTCTGTCATATAATAACAATTTGGCCTGGAGGCTTTGAACTGTAACCACACTGCTATTCTACAGGTGAACATATAGTATGACCTGCACAGTCAGACTACTTGGGTTCAAATCCACCAAGTGTTAGCTTTTTGACCTTGGGCAAGGTCATTCAATGCCTCAGTTTCCTCACCTATAAAATGACTATGATAATTGTACCCATCTCTAGGTTTAAAAGCAAGGTTAAGAGAGATAATACATGTGAATCATATAGAACAATGCCTGGCATACATGGTAAACTCTAATGATTATTAGCTATTACTATTATTTTATAAACTGAAAATTTAAAGCTTTCAGTAAATGCAATGTTTCACTATCAGTAACATTATATATATATATCAGTAATCTTATAGATATCTACTGTATTTTACCTTCTAAATTGTGAGGAAACATAAGCACTCTGAAGCTTAAAAAAGACAAGTTGGTAAAGTCAGGGGGAATAAACCATTACTGAGAATAAAATTCAGGATTGATCACCCGTTAACTCTATGAAAAATCTCATAATGTTTAAAATAAAAAGAGTAACAATTGCATTGATGTGGGAACTTTCCTTGGGAAACCCCAGAACGTGTAATCTTCCCCCCTCCAAAAGTCTATTTTCTTATTTGTAATTTAGAAGTTACAACACTGTTCAGTGTAAAACACAGAAGCATTGCTCACTATTGGAATAAAAAGTTTTAAACAGCTGTTTCATTTAGGCCAGATGAGAAACTAAAAATGAACTGAAATCATCTGTCACCAAAAGATATTAATGACAAACATTATCTTTTGTGACAGGACTGTTATATTTCTGAAAATACCGTAAGATAGATTTCTGCCAGGGTACTCTGTTTAAGAAGCCATCTATCTGCTTTGGGCAAATGACTGTGAGCCTAATCCACTTACAGAAAATGTCAACAAAATTGCTTCAGCACCAGTGAGCTGAATAATAGAAAACCCCGAGCTAAATTCTAAACATATGATTCAACTGCAGAAAGCTTTGTGAATTGAGGTGTGTGTGGTGATACTGGTATCCTGAGAATTCTCTTGCAGGCATTTTGACAAAAGAGCCATTCAATAAAACAATAAGTCACTGCCTGTTGATCCCCGCACCCCCTCTTTCCTTCCCCATTATCGTGATCATCTGCCTCTATGTCAACAGATCTAATAAGAAAGGACAGAAGAGTGATATCAACCTTTAGCAAGGTGACAATGGTAATTAATTGCACTTCAGATGAAACTTTGGTAGTAGATGGTCATCATCACAAAAAATATATTGTTTAAAAGTTCTAGCATCTCAAAGTATCTTTCCCTGTGTAATGAATGACCCTGAAATCCAACTTCATACAACTATCTTGAGTGCCACAAGCCCCATGCAGAACAAGCTTCTATAAAAACCTCTGCTTCACCAACTCGTGCTATTTCCATTTCAAAAAGATTATTTACAATGGCTTGAAGGTTGTAGGATGCCTCAAACCCCAGAGCAGACAAAGGCTACAGGGATAATTACTAATATTAGTTACTAGTTACTAATATTAGAAGGATATTTTAAAAAATCCATTCTGGAATTTACTTGGTAAGGTTTCACTTTAAGAAATTACTGATTGCATTGCCTAAATTATCAGCTACTTGATTCACCCAAAAAATAAATCTGCAAAAATGCCAGAATAAGAGTGTAGATGCAATAACAAAGGTCCAACATCAGGGTGAACTGATCACAAAATGGCTTCAGCTGCTTAACGGCCGCAGCGCTGAGACTTTCAGTAAGCAAGTGGTTTCTCGTGACATCTGGCCCTGTGTTGCACAAGTCCAGGGGCTCCTTTCACACTGTCTTCTACGCGCACAGCATTCCCTGCAGCCCAATGACAGAGTACTGCATCTGGTCTAGACATGTCCTTTCACCAAGGACATTTATTCTTTATTCTCTGCCAAGTCATAATGCTTTTAAAAAGACTGAAACTGTCCCCTTTAGGAGTGCATCATGGCATGGGCAGAACTAGCCTACCCAGTGGCTCTACAGGCACCCATTTACACTGGTGTGACTTCTAGTTTCAGTGGCGGTTGCAATGGTCAAAGAGCTATTAGCAAGGCATTGTCAAAGGGGCAACTGCCTTGTACTCTCCACCTTTTTTTTTTTTTTTCTTTTTAATGATGGTAAGGCAGCTATTAAATGAAATGGGCTACTTTTATTAACAGTTAAATCAAGCAGCAGCCAACTCAGCTCCCTCCACAGTGACTGTTTAGAGATTTAGTCATTAATGAGGTCCTCACTGTTGGTGGCCCAAATCCAGTAGGGCATTTGGTAAAAGACTAGACTACTGTTACTCCAAGAAAATGTCAAGACCTGCTTTCCCTAATGTGAGACTCGCTCAAGTTTCAGATCTCAAACTCAAGCCATCCACAACACCAAAGTATTAGCCACACATTTTCCTCATGCTTTATATGTTTGTTTTTAAAATTATGCTGCTCAGAAGTTAAAATAATAGCATCCAAGTTTCCATATTGTGTCATGTTGGCTTAATCAACTTATCCACTGCTATCCATCTGTCTGTGTATACATCATCCTGAATACCTCAGTAGGCATATCATGAAAATAAGGACATGCTACGTAACCACTCTACTATCATTGCCCCCAACAAAGCTGACATTTATTCAGTAATTTCATCTCACTGCGGTGCATATTAAGTTGCTCAAATGTCCCAAAACAACTTTTACAGCTTTTCTGAAAGTCCAGAATCCATTCAAGTTTCCCACGTTCCTAGCATCTTTGGAAATAATGATCCAGCAATGTGAGTTAGAGCAAAATCATGAATGACAGGTGAGTGCACATGAAAACTCAACAGCAAGTTCACAGCAATAAGTACCACTTCCTTGAAAGACATACATTTATTACCTCAGCTTCACTCCTGTACACTTAGCGGAATACGCACCACGAAATCATCACATACACTTGTCAAAACATTTCTTCTGACTGTCAAATACCATCACTCTTATATTCTTATTTTTAAATCAACTTTATAAATATATATGCCTGGAAAAACTCACCATACATTCACCAAACCCATTCAATTTTGTGAATGTCAGGCTGCTCTTCCAAGGCAGGCCTCAGATTTCGTTCCAGAATAGATGACTGTGAAAATCAGACTATCAGAAACTTCAATTCCAATATTTCAGCAGCTGGCAGTTTTTTAGGCCTTAGCTAGGCAAACCAAAAAACTCCACATTTTTAGAGGAACTTTAAATTATCCCCGTGTAAAAGATCCAGAACACCATTTGCCAAGCCTTGCATGACCCTGTCCAAGTCCACAGACCCCTGCTAAAGAAAACAGTGTCAGGCTGACCTTGAGCTGGGATGGCTTTGCTCTGTGCTTTAAAAACCCATCTCCCCAGCCAAACTGGTTAAACCAAGCATCACACTGGCCCAAGAGCAGCCACTCAATGGGGGCCAGTGACCTATGACTCCAGGCAGCAATGACACCAATTAGTCAAACCAATCAGATGAACTCTCTCAGAAAGTGAGCCTGGGAAATTCGAAAAGCCTTAGTTGCTCACAAAAAGAGATGCTAGGAAACAGAGGGAAGAAAGAGAGAGCAGAGAGCTGAACTTAAGGCTACAACACTAGCGTGAAAATTCTGAATTCTTGCTCCTGAGAGAGGAAAAGATAACACAGTGCCTTAAAGCCTCCTTGATCTGTCATGACCTTCCAGCCGGAGGTTCTGTGAGTCTGTGGCTTCCCTTCTTCCCAGGAGATGCGTTGCTTGCATTGTCATTTATAGTCTCACCTGAAAAAAGCCTAAATGAGTCCCTGTTCCCTGTAACTCAGGCAAAAAAAAAACACCAAAGTCTACCAAAACAGAGTGTAAATCATGCTTTCATTCCAGCTAAGAAAGTGAAGCTTTCTAAGCTTCTTGTAGAGAAAACCAGAGTCCGTCAAACAGATACAAAGGACAGGGATTGTGGCTGATGTCTGCAGTGCAAAGACAATTAACAAATTATGAATTGGCTGTGTGACCTTGGGACTATCATTAACTCCTGTTTCCTTTTCTATTAAACAAGAGGACTGGATGAGATGTTCTCTGAGTTCACCTTATATACCCAATGTCTATCATTTATTAATTAGGGCTCGATTTAAAATGGCTGTGTTAAAATTCATTACCTCATTATTTTAAGTAAGAGAGACTGTCTAGTGGGAAAGAGATAAAGAAGCAGTGAAAGTGTTATGTTAGGGGAAGGACAGGGTGCTGTGGAAAACACGTGGCAAAGATCCTAACCTTGATAAGGTGGGAGGGGCAGGAGAAGGCTCCACATCAGAAAAGGTATCCTGAAGGCCTGGCACCTGCGGTGAAGTGCCCAATGCAGTGTGTGAACAAAGGCTCCAGGGGAGCAGGGGTGCCAGCAGAAGGGAGGGCCTGTATAACTGCTCAGCATGGCAGCCTAACTGGTGCCACTGAGGGAAAAGTTCGGTGTGTCTGGGGTTGTGCCTGAAAGAGGAAGGTGATGAGAGGCCAAGCTGGATGGGAGGAGGTCACAAAGGGCTCCACAGGCGAAGTTAAGAAGTTTGCAGGATGAGCCATGGGAAACGTTGGAAGGGCTTTAAGTGCGCAGAATGGCCATGACCAGATTTACGTTTAGAAAGGTCATCAAGCTGCTGTGCTTCGGAGGGGGGCAAGGGTATATGGAGAAGGAAAGATTTTTCACTAACCAGAGGATAAATAACTAAGGCCATAGCTATGGGGATGGAGATCTCTTAGGGAGATATTTAGGAGGCTGACCCAGCGATACTTGGTAATTGCTTAGAGATGGAGGTTTAGGGAAAAAAATCAAGGATAACCCCAGGATTCTTGCTTGGATTGCTCTGAGTTGTCATTCGTTCATTCAAGTAGGGATAGCAGAGGTGTCGTGGAGGGCAGGCAGGAGATGTGGGTGGAGATGAGCACAGTTTGAGACGCGCTGGCCTCGCTGTGGCTGAGAGACCCCCAGAGTGCAATGCCGGGTGGGTCCTTGGGAGGGATGTGTGGGGAGTGGAGGTCATTCAGGGATAGGAAGACACACTTGGACCAAAGATATACATGTGGGATTCAACAGCATAGAGGGGGCAACAGAAAACATTAGCATGGACAGGATGACCCAGAAAGAGAGGATGGAGTAAGAGAAGAGAGCCTAGGCTAGAACCCTAAGAAACACCAGAATTTCATAGAAGAGTAGAGGAGGGGTAACCTGCAAAAACTGCTGAGAAGAAAAAGCCAGAGATGTAAGAAGAAGGCCAGGAATGTCCAGAGGATGTCCCCCAAATCCAGGGAAGCGGTGATGCCGGAAGGAGGGAGTGATCAGCCATGTAGAACGTTCCCAAGTAGTCAAGGGAGATAAAAGCTGAAACACATCCACAAGATTTCGTGACAAGAAGGTAACTGGTGACTCTGATGAGAACAATTTAATGGAGTGTCAGGGGAAGAAGACAGAGTAAAGTTGGCTAAGGAGTGCATGGGAGGTAAGGAAGTACACACAGCAAGTGTAAACAACCTTGTTAAGAAGTTTGGCAGTGCAGGCGAAGAGAGAGATAGGAAGTAAAGTAGCTGGAGGGGAGCTGAAAGTATTTATAAAAACCATTTTCTATGTGTAAACACGGTTAAGCTGAACAATGAACTGTGAAAGCAAAAAGACAAAACATGAAATGGAATAAAAGCCTCTACTTCTCGGATTGATTGTTGTTCTCACTTGATCTTCATGGTTCCTTCTCCTTATATCAGAGCCTGTTATTTGTATGAAGTGGGAAAGTTACCCAGCAATTAAACATGTAAAGCATACTAATTTAAATATATAAGTAAATCTACCTAAAGTAAAAAAGCGGGGATTGCACATGGTCTATGCATTTATAACTACCCCCAGAAAATGAAGTTCTCACATTGTCCACCAGGTGGCTCCCCTGTTTTGGGCTTAGGTAGGGAGCTCCGGTCTGTCCACAAAAAGCTTGTGTTCCCATGGTTAGAAACCACCTTCTAACACCATTTGGTTAATTCCTCTGCTTCCATGTAGATTTCCACCTCAATCATTCTACGTATGTAAGAGAGACCTCAAATAAATTCTGAAAACTTACTATGTCATAAAAAAATATCCATGTATCACCAACCGGTATATGCAAGCATTTTTAGATGGAAAATATCTTTCCCAGCAAAATCTGAATAGTCATGCCTCTTCAAAGACAAAAAAAAAATCTGCCTACTTGCTTTCTCAATTTGGTGAAAGGAAAACAAACTAATTCTAAAATGTCCAATAAATTTGTTTTACATAACAATAAATGGGTTAAAATATCAATGCCTCTTTTTTTTTTTTTTTTGCGGTACGCGGGCCTGTCACTGTTGTGGCCTCTCCCGTTGCGGAGCACAGGCTCGGGAAGCTCAGGCTCAGCAGCCATGGTTCACGGGCCCAGCTGCTCTGCGGCACGTGGGATCCTCCTGGACCGGGTCACGAACCCGTGTTCCTTGCATCGGGAGGCAGACTCTCAACCACTGCGCCACCAGGGAAGCCCTCAATGCCTCTTTTATGTATAAGGCAGTATCTTTATACTTGCTGTTTGGAGAATTTTAACATACACAACTTAATCTAATATGATGTAAAGCTCTCAGGTTTAAATAATCTGTTGATTGTTCTAAGACATAAAGATCTTTCCTCTACTTGATAGGGGTTATTAGCATGATTTAGCATTCAGGAAATGTTATCATTATGCATTTATGAATATTCACAATAAGAAAGGGCAGTTGGAAAGGTCCACCCCCCCACAGATACTTCTCTTTGCCCCTCTCCCATCCTGCTGTACCTGAAACACCCACTAACACCAGAAATAACACAGGAAAGGGGAGGGAAAAGATTAGTTTTACAACTACCAGTGTACAAAGGGGTTAAACACACACACACACACACACACACACACACACACACACACACACACACCATACTAGCTAAAACCAGTTTCCCTCACTTGCCTATCTTTTAGGAGACAGTTCTAGCATTTTTAACTTGTTAATAGTATAGCATGAACGTCAGCACCTCAGGTTTGGAACCCAAATGGAAACGAGAGAAGCACTAAGGTAGGTATGGCTCCCTCCACAGGGTCCCTTGGGAAATCCCCATGACCATCCCTGGGGACAGCACATCATGTTACTCCTTATTTATCCCTCTTTCGTCATTTTCTGAGAAACGTGAAGAAAAAAAATCCAAAACATTAGCCACTGAGCAAAATCACCTCAGTGGTTATTGAATATTGCCAGAATGCCCATGGGATATTTGGAGAATTGCAGAGGGATTGCCATGGCTGGAGCACAGGGGGAAAGTAAAGATGAATACTGTACAAGAAAAATAAACGCAGCATTAAGGTCATTAAGGAAAATAACCTACTTAACAAGGTAAAACAACCTCATCAGAGACAAATTAAAAGAACTGTATACACCCAGACAGGATCTTAAAACTTTGTTACCCTAGAGACTTGAGAAGCTGTATTCCTCTAAGGGAAATACTTGTTTGTTTCATAGAAGCATGTTTGTTGTGCTGCTTATGTAAAAATGTACGTCATGTCTGTTCAGAACAACTACTGACACAGTCTCACCATCTCCTAGCGGGATCCCCTGGGCCACTCTTCCTTACCCTTTATTTTTTTTTATTGCAGTATAATTACTTTACAATGATGTGTTAGTTTCTGCTGTACCTTGAAGTGTATCAGCTCTATGTTTACATATATCCCCTCCCTCTTGGACCTCCCTCCCACCAACCTCCCATCCCACCCCTTTAGGTCGTCACAGAGCACCGAGCTGTGCTCCCTGTGCTATACAGCAGGTTCCCACTAGCTATGTATTTTACACATGATAATGTATTTATGTCAAACCTAATCTCCCAATTCATCCCACCCTCCCCTTCCCCTGCCACCATGTCCACACATCCGTTCTCTACGTCTGTGTTTCTATTCCTGCCCTGCAAATAGGTTCACCTGCACCATTTTTCTACATTCCACATATACGCGTTAATATATGATATTTGTTTTTCTCTTTCTGACTTACCCTTTAATTTTCCGTATTTATGTCTTGGAGCAGCCAGGCTGACACCTGCCAGAGGATGTTTCAGCACTGAGAGAAATCAATGGGTCCTGGCAGTCATCTCAGCTCCCTTCAAAGGGTGACCTTTAGGTGTGACAGCAAAAGCATATCCCCTTCCATAACATATTATTTTTTTTAATCCTCCATTTCAGGTTGCACATTTTTTTTTTTTTTTTTTTTTTTTTTTTGCGGTACACGGGCCTCTCACTGTCGTGGCCTCTCCCGTTGCGGAGCACAGGCACCGGACGCGCAGACTCAGCGGCCATGGATCACGGGCCCAGCCGCTCCACGGCACGTGGGATCCTCCCGGACCGGGGCACGAACCCGTGTCCCCTGCATCGGCAGGCGGACTCTCAACCACTGCGCCACCAGGGAAGCCCTGCACATTTTTAATAAAGTCTCCCAATAGTGTCAACTTCAAGGGTACTGAACCATCACAGCTGATTTCCTTCTTCTCTACCCACATTTCAGTCTCTTCTTTTTTCCCATGTATTTGGAAAAATTGAGCTTGTCTGTAGTGAAGTCGAGATTAGTTTTCTCGGCTGTGGAGGGTCCAAAGTCTGCTATGTTATTTCAAGGGAACAGTTTCCAACATTTCTCATCTCTATAAACCATAGGAGGTTTATTTTGTACAGTCAGGCGTTTTAAATAAAAAGGAAAAGAAAAATCTTAAAGATCCCCTAGTTACTATGGACAAATTGCTCATAAATATAAAAATGAACACTGTAAGAATGCAAAACCTCAATATTCATAATACTAAAAGAAAAAGAAATCTATCTCTAGTTTAAAACCAAGCCCCATTCCTCATTTTGAAGGCCAGCCTAAGACGAGATTTGTACCTTGGCCTGCAGCCAGAAGTGGACTATTTTGGTCCATATATATAGACAGATATAGATACATAGATATATAGATGTCTTCTATTCCCTAAGGAATTAACAGATAGAGTTAAGGACTTTCTTACTTTACTTTGTAATTCTGGTATAACTCTATAGCCCAGACAATAGGCACATGTGGCTACAGAGCAACTGAAATGTGACTAGTGCCATGAGGACGGAATATGTAATTTTATTTAATTTCGATTATTTCCATTTCAGTAGATACCTGTGGCTAGTGTTGTCCACATTGGACACCACAGGCTAAAAGACGGTGCCAACCTTCAGCAACACAGTGAGTTTAGTAAAATTATTTTTCACTCTCTCTAGCCTCTTTCCTGGCATAACACTTGCCACAGTTAGAACTAAATAACCGATGATGGCTTGCACTTTTTAACATTTGCACCTCTCACGAGAACACACACTTCTTAAGTGCAGTGGCTGCCTTTGTCATGGGCACAGCTGTATGCCTAGCAGGTAGCACAGAGCCTTGCCCAAAGCAGAGATCCAAAGCATCTGTCAAATGAAAGAATAAACTAGGTGCCATTGACTACACAATCACCTCAGCCTAGAACTTCCTTGACAACCACCTCCTGCAAAATCTCATTTTCCAACTTTTTAATTCTGGCAAGGAAGAGTCAATTCACCCAAAAACTAGCCCATCCTTTTATAACAAATATATTGCCCCCTACCTTTTACTCAGGGCCTTTTTAACAAGAATTTTCTGGAGGATGACCATGATACCAGTAGCAATTTCAGGGTCAGGTGGAGTGATAACAGGTATAATTCTCCACCTCGTTGGGGAGGCAGGAACCAATGGAATAATAATGGATATACTTCGTGGGAGACGTGAACCAATGGAATCCTTCAAATCACATGACTAAGGAGACTGTCCTATCTGCCCACATCAAGACCAAGTCATGTGACCACTGGCACCCCACATCATGTAAAAATGCATTCTAAGTAAATTATATTTTTGGCCAATGATTAATAGAATATTGTGGCATGTGTTTTCCTAATGGGTTTTATATTAGAAAATTCCTTAAACTTTAGCTTACAATTTTTCTCTTCCTAAGTCACTGCTATGGATATTCGTCTGTTGAAGCCTTGATCACCAACATGATAGTATTTGGAAGTGAAACTTTGGGGAGGTAATCAGGTTTGGATGAGGGAGTGGTGCTCCTATTAAAGGGTAAAGAGATTTAAGCTCACTCTCTCTTCACCATGTGAGGAAACCAGGAAGAGGGTTCTCACCAGAAATAGACCTGCTAACTCTCTGATCTCGGACTTCCCAGCCTCCAGAACTGTGAGAAATAAATGTTTGTTGTTTAAGCCACCCAATCTATAGTATTCTTGTAATAGCAGCCCTAACTGATGAAGACAGTTACTGTATTAGTTTCCTAGGGCTACCAAAGCAAAGAAGCACAGACTGACTGGGTGGATTAAACAACAGAAATGTATTTTCTCACAGTTCTGGAGGCTAGAGCTCTGATGTCAATGTGTAGGCAGGGTTATTTCTTCTGAGGCCTCTCTCCTTGGCTTATAGATGACCTCCTTCTCCCTGTGTCCTCACCTGGCCTTTCTTCTGGGAGTCTGTGTTTAATCTCCCCTTCCTATAAGGACCACCAATCAGTTAGGGCCCTCCCCATGACCTCATTCTAACTTAGCTACCTCGTTAAAGACACTACCTCCAAATAAGGTCACATTGTGAGGTAATGGGCATTAAGACTTCAACATATGAATTTTAGGGGAACACAATCCAGCCCATAACAGTGACCTCTCTCCCAATGCTCCAATCTGTGACTCAAGTTAACTTGTTATCTATATCCAAACACACTGGAAACCCATGTTTAAAATTTGGGGATAGTTTTCCTATTGTACTATGAATCAAGAGCCCTTCTCTGCCCATCTGAAGACCCCCCTGCATTTATAGATTTTAAGTTTAAGATTTAATTATTATTATAAAGTATGGCTTTACTGCTGTCAATATGCTTTTTCATATGTTATATATGAAACAGACACATAACCAGTGGGGCAGTCTTGTCATAAGATAGACAAGGACTCTGGGTCCAGACAGCCTGGGTTTCAATTCTGGCTCTGCCACTCATTAGCTAGTTGACCTTGTTAAAGGTTAGCTATCACCTAACCTCTCTGTCCCTTAGTTTTCTCATTTGTAAATCATAAATATTAGTAGTACTACACCATCTGGTTGTTATTAGAATTGAATGGTTTAATAAGTATGAAGCATTTGGAACACTGTCTAGCAGAGGATAAGCAGTTTATAACTGTTAGCTATTATTGTTTGTTGTTGTTGCTAAAGTGCTTTCTGTATTAAGAAAAATATTTCTAAGAGAATCATACTCATCAATTTCAACCAGTCATATGCTTGATTGCAGTTTTAAGGTGAATATTCCCTAAAATGTCCCATTTCTTTCTGGTGTACACAAGCTGTTTTTCAATAAATCTCTAAGTTATTATAAAAATAATGATGATCTCAAGATGAGAGGATTTTTCCACAGCGTAACAAAGACCAGTGGGAGAAGGTCTGCCTGTTTGGGGCCTAAGTGAAATCCAGGAAGGAGATAAAGTCTCAAGGTATTTTCACATATTTATAGCCCTAGGTGTTTGATGAGCTCTTGATAAATATTTAAAGAGTGACAGTGATGAAGATGGTGATGATTCACAAAGGGAGGAAGGAACTCAAAGATAAAAGTTACCCAGATTTTAAAAAAAGATCATATAAAAAATTCTAAAGTCCAGTCACTTGGATTGTTAATGATATGTGAACCATGCTGGAAAAAGACAAAAAAAACCCAAAGATAATTAAAGTATATTTTTTCATCCTCTTATAAGCAAATAAAGCCAATAGTCTAAAGTCTTATTGTAGTAGGGCAATTTTTAATATCTTTTCAGGTTTAGATTCAAATAATTCAGTTCAGCAAATACATCTTGACAACATACCACCCGCTGCTTCTATTGCAATAATAAAAAACTGAATGGGGGAACTAGTTGTAAAACGTAGAATAGGCCCACCAAAAAGATTCTGTAATGTGTACTCGGAATATTTGTGTACGTGTGTGCACACTTCATTTACGTGGCATGAACTGAGGAAAACGGCTGGAAGTAGCTGAAGCAGTGATCTGGAAAACTGTGTGACTCTATAAACAACCTGAGAATAGTCACTAGTTGCCGGACGGAGAGTACACGAGTACCTGGGGGATGAGAAAAGTAAAAGTGGGCAGTGGGCCTCCTGAGAGAAAAAGCTAAAGCCAAATTACCAATCTAGTGCCCAGGGGTGCCTGCCTGTGTTCTGTGAAGACAGAATGCCCTGGTCAGAAAAGATGGGGAGGAATAGGCCAGGGAAAACGACACTCCCCAGCAGTAGGAAGAGGAAGCAAGAGGACAATAGGCCAACCCCATGAGGAAATGGAGCTGCCAAGAACTACAGAAACACCCAGCTCCCCAACTGGCACACAGGCATCAAGTGGTGACCTTGGACACCATGACTGGGGACGTGAAGAACAAGCTTTGGAGTCACACAGATGGAGGTCCTCATCGAGCTCTGTTGCTTTCTAGTCATTTATGTTCTCTTGAACAAGCTGCTTAGCTGCTGTAATCCTCTGTGTTCTCAGCTCAAGCTCAGCACCACAGTGAGGCACAGGCCCAGCCCTGAAGGAGCGCAACCTCTTACGAGAAAAGACATGGGAACAAATCCTTACCATACAAGAGTGAGATTGTGTATCAGCTACAGATACAGCACTTCTAAAAGGAAGATGATGTGGTTTTGTTGGAAGTTGAAGAATGGGGGCATGGAGAGCAAAAAGCAGGGAAAGCTTCCATAGAAAAGTCATAGATGACCCTGTGCTGGACTGAGTAATGAGGCGGAGCTGGGCAGGTGACCGAGGACAGAAAGAACGTTACAACTGGCAGGAACAGCATGTGCGAAGGCACAAAGTCCTGAAACTGCCCAGTAGGTCCAGGAGCCACAGAACTGTGGGAGAGTGGGAGCATGAAACGTGGAGGTGCAGAGCTGTACAGAGGCCCCATCACACTGGACCTTCTAACCAGGCCAAGAACTTAGAAGTCGTTCCTATGGCTGACAGGCAAACATCAAAAAACACTTCTCTCACTCAAGTCTACTTGGGCCGTTAAAAAAGCTTGTTTGGGGGCTTCCCTGGTGGCGCAGTGGTTGAGAGTCTGCCTGCTGATGCAGGGGACACGGGTTCGTGCCCCGGTCTGGGAGGATCCCACATGCCGTGGAGCGGCTGGGCCCCGTGAGCCATGGCCGCTGAGCCTGCGCATCCGGAGCCTGTGCTCTGCAACGGGAAAGGCCACAACAGTGAGAGACCCGCGTACCGCAAAAAAAAAAAAAAGCTTGTTTGTGTTTTTTAATCCTCTTAAATGAATTTAGAGCATTCTTTCCTGAAGATTAAAAAAATATTAATTAAATTTTCTCTCACAAGCTTGTATCAGACTTGAAAAGAGGATTGGATATTATTTTTCCAATGCCTCTTGTTTCTGTCATCTGGAGTTACAAATGGAATCAACCAAGTTTGGTTGTCAAAACCAATTAAAGTTAAGACCTAGCTAAGCTACAAATGAAATTTCCTCACCTGATGTATCTAATACTCTGGATTGTTGAGCTTCTCTACTGTGCTTCAACAGACAAATTAAGTGGCAGGTTCACAAGAAGACACACACTGCGCATGGATCCTTGGAAATTACTAAAGACTTCTCCTAAATGTAAATCCTAGTAGGAAAAATCATTGTAGTAGGCAATAAATAAAATTAATATAAGTAATAAATACTTAAGGACACTCCCCCAAAACGTCATGGAAAACAGAAGTCTAGAGACAGAAAAATGATTACATTGACCATTTCATGGCAGCTATGTGACAAGTCCAGAAGGCATCATTCACATAGGCTCAAAGGGAATGGCGCCCCCTAGAGCTGTGTAGTACACAACTCATACGGTAATATTACTGCATAGCAGCTCTGACCCATTCAAGGATCAGATTGTTAAACCTTGGGTTGCAAAAAGGAAACTATGCTGGTGTAGAAATGTGCAGTCAAGAGCTCAAGGAAGATAATTTTAGTTGTACTGATATTTAACTTCACTGAAATTCATAAAGTCTCATGTGATTAATTATCGAGGCCAGCTGTAGTTCAGAGTCTCCTGTGAAAACTCTTCCTGGGTAACCTTGACAAAGGAGCCAAAGGAAATGACCTTCCCAGGAGCAGTTATTTAAAGAGTAAAAACAGTGGTAATCACTTTACTATTTGCTCCCTTTCCCTCTGACCAGAGAGGAAGTTCAAGAATAAGATGTTTCTGAGACGAACCCAATAATCTGTACGTTGGTGGTTGGTAAGTGAAGGATGACAGAAATGATTCAGTCTGAGTGATATAACTGTAATTTAGTAGGCTAAGACAGTACTTTCCAAAATTCAGAAATGGAATTTCCACCTGGCAATGTTTGTAATTATCATATTGTTATACACTTTTATGTTTTTCACAAGAACAACTGAGGATACTTTTAGATAACCAAAAACTCAGAAGAGATGTCCAATATTTCTCCAATATTATTATTATATCTACATGTATTATTACAGAGCTTACAACGAGTGAGGTTAGTAAATGGATTGTTTAATATAAGTGTCTGTCAGGGGGCTATGTTATAACACACATACACACACACACACACACACACACAGCAGCACACACTATATATACACATAATTGTTTCTTTCAATGGTATTCTTCCTCTCCCGGACAAAAATGTGTTACAGATAAAAGAGAAGAGGAAGGAAGTTGCTGGTTTTTCCCTCTCTGGTTTCAGATTGCATAAAAAGACTCTATAGGCTGACTCAGAGGATACACAATATACATTGTTAAGAATCTTTAGTCTCATTTATTCAGACTTAATATTAAGCCATAGCTACAATTAAAACACACTTTTCATACACAAGCATTTACATGCCAGCTTCATTTTTCAGCAGGCTGGGGTATCAGTTTCTTGGTTGATATCAAGTCCACAATAAACAAAAGAGTCTGTTTCCTCCAACATTTTTAATAAGTGTAAAGAACCATCTGGAAGATAAAGGAATGAGGAAGTCATGTGCAACTAGCCATGATTTCACCAGCAAATAAACTGTCTATAGCTCTCAAACGTCAATATGACTTTTCCATGATGTTCAAAATGTACTTATCAAAGCAGTCTGAAGGAATAAACTACGGATTCAGTAATGTACCTGCCAGAGAGCACGAGTAATTCTAAAACTTTCAACCTTCCCTCTCTCTATATTTTTGCTTTAAAAAAAAAAAAGTGAAGCTCAATTAAATCTGGAGAAGTAGAAAATTACAGTGAGACAAACCCATATTTCTGACCCAAAGCAATCAGAAATGGCTGCTGAAACCCAGGCCATAATTTTAAGGCATCTTGTGCATTTCAAATGTATGTGAGAAATACATCTCTTAATGCATGTTTGAGGAAAAAAGCTCAACTTTCTGAAACTAGATTTGTTAGGAATTGATCAGGAACTTCTTTTTTGGCCCACAAGATTAATATTTCTCAGGCAACAGGATTTACAAACCCATTTAATTCTGGTTTTTCCATAATGTCAGCTGCTGAGTAGCAGACAACTGGGAGATCTAGGGTATTCTAGTTGATTAAAGGGTACCTCTGAGAGATTTGGATTGCAATCTTTTTATCCTGGAATACATTGTGAAGTAATTTAAGAACTTTCCATCCCTGAGTCCATTGACTCAAAACTCCATTGAGAATAGTATCTTAAATAAACACTCAAAGAGTTTGGCTAATTTTAGAAGACATAGCTTTGTCGTGGCAGATTTACAAACCAAATCAGAAGGGGTTAGTGTATTTTGTTGTAGAGTGAACGATTCTCTTTAGCTAGAAAGAAACCTATACTTTTTTGTCTCTGAAAACAAGTAGTTTCTACCTAATAATTTGATAACCTTTCCATAAAATCATATGATAATGAAAAAGTTGAAGACTCAATTTTAAGTCATAGTTCTGTGACAGGGAGTCTTTTCCTTTCCAAAATTATCTTCTTTCAAAACATTAATACGATGATTGTAACGATAATGATGATGATGATAGGTGTTTCTTTCTTATTCAAATACTTTTCTGAACAGTTACGTGTAGATTTTTTTATGAACCTAAATAAACTAAACTTAGTTTTAAAAATCCAAAGATATTTCTTTTTCAAAAAATCTGTAACTAATCTTCTCATAAAGCCATGGATTTTTCCTTAAATGGGAAATTCAGTTCCTAATTTTTCTGTGTTAGTGAAAAGGTACCTCCACTTATTACAGATGCTTAAAGTATCACTAATATATGCGGAGTGATTTAAAAATAGAAAATTGTTTTACAAGAAGCGGGAAATAAAGGAGAAAAAAAATCCCTCCACCCCCAACGCCAGTCTGTTATTATGAATATGTAATCTCATACATGCTGTATATTTGAGCACACTAGATCTACTTAAAATAAGAGAAGTCTAACTAAACTGGAAGATAATCACTTCTGGATTGAGGGAAAGTATGATCTTTTCAATATGGCTTTAAAAGAGTAACATCTAATTTCATTATTCTTACCCTAAAGTGTTCTTTACACATTAATATTTACAGATACGTATATATGTGTGTGTGTGTGTGTATACATACACACACACACACACACACACGCTATAACATTTCTTATACACATATTTCTATATGTATGTGTGTATGTTGACAATGTTAAACTTTACCCGAGCCCTATGTTCTTGGAAAACAGGGATGGTTAAGAAACCCCAGCATTTTGCGTTCCAGGAAATGGCTTACTGCCCAGAGCCACCCTTCCCCATGTGACTTAGATAAGATTCATGGATGCCCTCCTTGTTTACCTATGCCAGACACAGATCCTCCAAGTTCCCTTTCGGAAATGATTAGCTGAACTGTTTGTACCCATTAACCAATTTGGACAAAATACATCAACCAATTTGGACAAAATACAATTCCCTGACTGAGCCAAACTTAAGTTAAGCTTCTCTCCTCCCTTCAGGCCCTGATCTTCGACCCTCTCCCCAGCCTGAGTCAGCATTCAGCCCCTTCTTAATGGCCTCTCAGGATCATACCACTCAGCCACCCTTTCCCCAGACCTGGTTATTCTAGCCTTGTTTGCCCCTTCCAGTAAAAGAAAAATTGTTTTTGTCTGACCTTTAAAAAGCTTACAGATTTTAAGGAAGGATCATTCTCCCTATTTACTGCAATGGTCCCCTTCCCCATACTGCAATAATCCTTTTAAATAATATCTCTCTTTACCTAAATCTGGGTTTGTCTTTACCTGACAATGCACACACCGCACTTACATATACATTCAGAGTAGTGAGCTCACGCTGCTCTGATTTGGGTTAAGAATGAGGAAATTAGATAGATGTATCCCATCTTCTTCTCCCTAGAGTAACAAGGAAAGAAGAGGAGGTTGTGTCTGAAAAACCTAAAAGGGCTATATAAGAAATTAGAATGAAGCACTTTTGCTACCAATGTTTTCTTTCCACATATAATTGAAGAAAATAGTTAACAGAGTAAGGACATCAAACTCACCTTAGACTAAGACTCTGTGTGTAAGAAACATATTTTCTCTAAAAAAAGTTTTCCTGGGCTTCCCTGGTGGCGCAGTGGTTGAGAGTCCGCCTGCCGATGCAGGGGACATGGGTTCGTGCCCTGGTCCGGGAAGATCCCACATGCCGCAGAGCAGCTGGGCCCGTGAGCCATGGCCGCTAAGCCTGCACATCCAGAGCCTGTGCTCCGCGACGGGAGAGGCCACAGCAGTGAGAGGCCTGTGTACCGCAAAAAAAAAAAAAAAAAAAAAAATTTTCCTGCAAGAAAAGCAAGACCTTCCATAACCTCACAAGTTGGAGCGAAGTCTATGATGCATCTATTCATTTGGATTCTGCCATTTTTGAATTATTCAAAATCATTATGAAGTGCAGCTTTCATCTGAAAAAAATGGACCCCCCCAAGAGACACTAAATTTAGTTCTACTGGAGATAAAGTAAAGTGGTCTGTGCTTCCATAATCATATCAACAGCCTGGCTTTTATCTATACTAAACTCCTAGGCAACACAGCTGGGATGCAGCCACCCTAGGCAGAAATCTAGACACCATGTAACCAGCCTGCTTATTGCTAAGAAGCATTAACTTTCCATCTGAACCCTCCTGTATTGTTGGACAAGGGCTGTTTGGAATAACGTTTTAGATTTGTGATTTTTTATCATTAAACATGCATTAATTATACTCTTTAAAAAAAGACTTTACTTTTTTAACACTAATACAGTTCATACTGCATATTCTATAATGCTCTCTCTCCATCTTTTCAGCTTTAAATCACAGAAATCTCTCAAAAACCAACCTTTAAACATCCTCCTCTACAACTACAAGCTGTCAAATGAATTTTATGGATACACATGGACAGAGAATGTTGCTGCAGATCATTTTTTAGGAGATAGATGATTAAATTCACATGTAATTAACTATATGACTCATGACCAGATTTGATATAGTAACAAATTAGCTATGATGCTAATGAGTGGTAATGAGCGAGGCAGGCATTTTAGAACTCCACAGACCAAGTTGAGGATGTCTACCACATTTTTATTTTGATCTGTTTTCTTTTCACCATTATTTTCAGATTGTTTTGGCAACCACACTCAAGTATTAAGATATAAGGCAGGGTTTTGGAATCCATGAAAGGCTAAAGATATTTAGTCACTGTTCAACTAGTACTTCCTCATGGAAGACTTCCCTGACCTCCCATTAGGTCAAATCCCATTACACATTCTCATAATTCTCCTTCACAGCACTCATCACAGTGACGAATATAACATGCAGTGTGTGATTATTAATGACAGCCCCAACTATGGGTCTCATGGCCCCGTGAGACCATGTTTTTATTCATGAGTACATTCTTAGGCATAGAACTCAGAACCCAATAGGGGCTTATAGGTATTTACTGAATAAATGAATGTGGTTTTACCCAAAAAAAGCCCAAAATTACTATTTGCTAATTTATGGATTAGAGGCCTCTTTTATGCTGTGCACCTTCTTATTTATAAATGTTAAAGTGGAAATAAATTAAATCAACTTCTTGCGATGGAGTAAAAGATCTTTATTCTGTACTAATAAGCCAAACAATAACAAGGTTCTAAAAATGTGTCTAGGAGTACCTTTTCAAACCCCTAGTCTGAGTATAAATACCTCAAACTTAGCTTGTAAAACCCCTGGAATAGATGCTATGCCTTCTAAAGGCATACTCTTCTTAAGGCCTAATAATATTTTCTTTTGTGTGTAAAGATAATGGTACTCACACATGAGATCAGAGTTGTTTTTCTAGTACTTATCCATTCATTCTCTCTCACCTGCCACCTTCTTCCTGATGATAAAATGACATGCATTGTAAGGCAGCTGGCTGAGATTACAAGTGAGTCTAGGCTTGCTAAGTTGAGTGAGACTAAACCGGCTGCCACTAGAATCAGATCCTCAATTTTGGCATCATCACTGTTTTGCCTTTCCCATTGCAGTTACCAAACATTTCCAGCATGACAAGTACCACAACTGCTCACCAAAATTAAAATATTATTTTAAAAACATTTAACAGGCCAAATAATTAAAAGACATTTTTAAATAAACCGAAAAATTTTTAAATAAATGTAACCTAGAGAAGATATATACTAGGTCAGTACACAACATTCCTTCCACTAGCTATTAGGCACACTTAACCTAACAATGTAGGAGACTCTTTAGGTTGACAGGTAAGTCTTTGAGTAGATAGATACATAGCTAGCTGGCTGGATAGGTGAACAGACAGACAAGTACGTGTTAAGGTAGTGACTACTTACATGGTCCACTCTGTACAATCTGCTTTTTACTATAGAGCACTTAACCTATGGGGTTTAACAGACTATAATCTATAATTCCAGAGTAGAAGAACTTCTGTGAATTATAAACTGACTTTAATTATTAGAACCTCTATACTGTTTATTGAGTATTTTCGCTGCAGGATGGCCTTGAAGAACAAAATAAAGAATAAAATATCACTCTGTTTGCAAAAATTCCCAACAGGAAAACAATATTGTTAAGATGTCAATACTACCAAAAGCAATCTATATATTCAATGCAATCCCTATCAAAATCCCCATGACGTTCTTGCAGAAATAGAAAAACCTATCCTAAAGTTCACATGGAATCTCAAGAGACCCTGAATAGCCAAAACAATCCTGAAAAAGAATAACAAAGCTGGAGGACCCATATTTCATGATTTTAAAACTGACAAAGCTACAGTAATCAAAACAGTGTGGTACTGGCATAAACTCAGACACATAGACCAATGGAATAGAATAGACAACCCAGAAATAAACCATTACATAAATATGATCAAATGATTTTTGACAAGGGTTCCTAGACCATTCAATGGGGAAAGAATATTCTTTTCAACAAATGGTGCTGAGAAAACTGGATATCTACATGCAAAAGAATGAAGTTGGGCCCTTACCTTACAATATATACAACAATTAACTCAAAATGGATCAAAGGCTTAAATTATGAACTAAAACTATAAAACTCTTAGAGAAAAATATAGGCCAAAATTTCATGACATTGGATTTGGTAATGATTTCTTGGATATGACACCAAAGGCATGGGCAACAAAAGAAAAATAGACAAATAAGACTTCATGAAAAATTTTAAACTTTATGCATTAAAAGACAGCATCATTAGAGTAAAAAGGCAAACCACAGAATGGGATAAAATATTTGCCAATCATATATCTGATAAAGGATTAATATTTGGAATATATAGAGAACTTAGAAAACTCAATAACAAAAAAACCCCAGGTAACCCAATTCAAAAACGGGCAAAGGACTTGAATAGACATTTCTCCAGAGAAGATATACAAATGGCCAATAAGCACATGAAAAGATGCTTAACATCGTTAATCACTAGGAAAATGCAAATCAAAACTACAGTGATATACCACCTCATACCCATTAGGGTGGCTACTATCAAAAAAACAGAAAATAAGTGTTGGTGAGAATTTGGAGGAATCAGAATTCTTGTGCACTGTTGGTAGGAATGTAAAATGGAACAGCTGATGTGGAAAACAGTATGGTGGTTCCTCAAAAAAAAAACAAAACATAGAATTACCACATGATCGAACAATTTCACTTCTGGGTATATATCTATAAGTATTAGAATCAGGGTCTCAAAGATATATTTGTACACCCACGTTCACAACAGCATTATTCACAAAAGCTAAAACATGGAAGTGTCCAAGTGTCTATCAACAGATGAGTGGATAAGCAAAATATGGTATTTATATACAATGGAATATTATTCAGCCTTAAAAAGGCGTTACTCAATTTATATTATGTACTTTGAGTAGTCAAAAATCAGAGACAGATAGTAGAATGGTGGTTTCCAGGGGCTGAGGAGGAGGGGGCAACGGGGAGTTATTGTTTAATGAATACAGAGTTTCAGTTTTACAAGATGAGGAGAGTTCTAGAGATGGATGGGATGACGGTTGCACAACATTATGAATATACTTAGTACCACCGAACTTAAAAATGCTTAACATGGTAAATTTTATGTTTTATGTATTTTACCACAATAAAAAAAAAATCAGAAAAAATTCCCAACAAGATGGTAGGTAGAGACCATCTTATTTGGAAAAATCAGTCAGGAAGGGAGACGACAGCAGTAGCGGAACCAAGCAGAACCCTGCAGGCTCCCCACAACCCCACCAAGTACAAAAGCCCCTCTATGTCCTCTGCCTCTTGTTGGTAGAAAAGCTGAAGTCTCCCAGGCCTCCCAGAGTCACAAAAAAGCAGGTTTGAATAGTTAATGATTAGGACAATAGAGTCACAGACTCAGTGTCTGATGCAAATTCCTGAGTCGTTTTACAGATACCGTAACTGCCACTAGAAGGCATGACATAAGCTGATCCATCTTGAGCAGTACTGAATCTATGGCTAGCACAATTCCAAGAACTGGCAAGAGAATGGGATTAACATTCTTGCTCATAATAATCTATATCTTTGTGGGCATCAAAATAATTGTAGCTTGCTCTGCCCATATATGTAAGCAGACAACTAAAATTGTCAGCAAAGAGATGCTACAGACCCATGTTGACATCTTTCACTCTGAGAATACAGCACCCTATGTCAGCACAAAGAAGTTACAGAAGATGGACCTTCACCCCAATCCCATAAAAATGGAATGATGTATGACAGCGGGGAATTAAAAGCATCTCTTTTGCCCCTTTCCTGTTTGCCCATTTCTGTTCCCTTCTAACTGTAAAAGAACCTAATTACAGGAATGAGATCACTAAGCAATTGAAACTAACTCCTGACTTATACTTTCCTGAATGCACACCATGCCTTGCCTAACCTGTTGATATTTCTCATAGATAAAAAGAAGTAAGAAAGAAAAATTAAGTACTTAAAGAATGTTTAGCCCTCTACCCCAAAGTCCCCCTAAGCAATCTTGCAGGCAGATCGCTCTGGCAAGATAACATTTGAAAAGTCAGCTGGACTGCACACAGTGGAGAACGATGACCCAACCTCCTATCTCGATGATTCACTGAGATACTTCCCCCCCATTTTCCCTTAAAAAACCATCACGGCAGAGCAAAATCTTCAGAGTTGGTCTCAGGACACCAGTCCACCTTCTCCCCAGACTGCTGGCTTTTCTGATTAAAGCACCTTTCCTTTCTATTGACACTTGCCTCTCGAATTACTGGCTTTTGAGCAGCGAGCAGCTAATCCTGAGTTCGGTAACAGTAGGAGGGATACTAGTGGGAGACTGTGGGAAGTAAGGATAGAAACTGAGTATAATTAGGGTTTTATAGTGTCATGGGTTTTAAAAAAAGTGGTTGGAGCAAGACATAACAGAGAAGATATATAAGCAGAAAGATTTATGTTATTGATAGGTTTAGTGACAAAAGGATCAATGTCTTTAAGAATGTAAGGTAGTTTAGCCACAGAAAAAGACTGAAAATAACATACAATCATAAAATGTAAAGATGGGTAAGGATTCCAGCAGTCATACAGTCTCATCTTATTTTTAGGTGAGAAAATCTAGCCCCAGAGAAGATAATTTTTAAAAATTATATTAATCAGCTGCAGATTCCTAGACTCACAGTCCAACTTTCTATAGGTCTAAACCCTTACATAATTCTAAGGTAACACAGATGGGAATTCACAGCCCAAGAATTTGTTATTTTATACGTATCACTAGGAAGTATTTTCCTTAGACTTAATGGAATTTAAAACTTGTTTAAACACTTTGAACCTTGCTTCTCAAAATCGGTGACTTAAAGGCTCCTCAGCTTTGCCACTCAGGAGGCTCCTTTCTTAGTGAAACCTGAGGAATTTACCTATAGGGACTTCACCTCACTTCTAAATCAACTCAGGTTTGTTATTCAAAGGAAGAAGGTTCCAGGACTTCTGCTCTGACAGCTTAGATGATACAGGAAAGATGGAGGCTCTGAGAGGAAGAACTGAGGCTGTAGAGGCTGGGCGAAGGAAGGAATATTAACAGGAGTATGCTCTTTGCAAAGTTTTTGCTGGCAGCACGGCTCTTAAGTTTCCTCTGTCTCATCAAGATGCGGAGGCTGGCAACAGCTAGACTGAAAGCCAATAAAGAGTAGAGCTGTCCAAGAGAAACAGGGGGCTGTCTCGATGATTCACTGAGATACTTACCCCCCATCTTTCCCTGGGTTCTCAAGGTGGGTCCAGGATCTGGCCTTCTGCTTTTGTATTTTTGTTGTTATTTTGTTTTGTTTTCTTAACCTCAGTGGTATCTGTCCAGGGGCTCAGTTGCATCCAATCACTCGGCAGTGATCAGGCCCTGGGGAGCTGATTCACGCTAACCAAGCTCATAGGAGATGGACTGATTAAAAAAAGGAAGTTCACTGACTCATTTACAAAGAGACAGCCAGGCAGATGGGACTAGTTATGTCACTTGATCAACTCATTCCATCTTCACTGGAAAAGTGTGCTTGGGAAGCCAGGTTGAGAACAGAGTTGCTTGATGAATGTAGTGTCAGAACAAGGAGAATTGATGTTCCCAAGCTACATTCTCTCAAAGTACTGTTCTGCATTGTAGGAATACGCTGTCAAGGTGGTTGGAATACTCATGTTAGCTGAACAGGACACTCACCCTCTTGGATGAAGATAATAAAGCACTTAGTATAATATTTGAGACACAGAGAGTACTCAGTTAATACAAGCCATCATTATTATGGGGCTATATATACTCTGGCAACTTAGCATAATGGGCTAACAGCACGGGCTTTGGAGTTAGATCCTTGCTCCGTCACTCAGTACCCGTATGCCAACAGGAAGGTTACTTAACCTCTCAAGTCTCAGTTCTCCTATCTGTAAAATGAGTATAATAATAGTAACTTTACAGGGTGACCCTTAAGATTACTTAATATGTTGTGTGAAAATCACTTAACTGCTCACTATAAGCACTGAATGCCTACAAACTCTTACATAGCATTTCTTATATCTCAGATACCACTTTACAGACATTAATTCATTTAGTCCTATGACTAAAGGTGGATATAGCTGAGGAACCTGTCACTACTCAATTATATTCACCAACATCTGCTCCCCTTCCTTGAGGAAGTATATACTTTCCCAACTCCACTGAAGTCAGATATGACCATTTGACTTACTTTGGCCAGTCAAATTTAAATAGAAGAGACATCTGACACTACTTGGCAGAAAAGTTTAAAACCAATTTGTGCTTCCCTACCTCTAGGATTATAGATGGATTAGTTGAGGTAGAGTTCCCATTAGCCTGAGCTCCTAACTGACCCTGGTAGGCAAACAGTGTGAGCAAGAAATAAGCTATTGTTTTAAGCCACTGAGATTTTCATTTTTGTTACCACAGCACAAGCTGGCATATTCTAATTGATTCAGAAGCGTAGAGACAAAAGGAAATTTTCCCAAGACCACACAGCTAGAAAGTATCTGGCTCCAGAGTCTGTACTCTTGACCACTTTATGTTTCTTAATAATTGACAGTAACATCAACATGAAGAATAGTTTATTATGAATACATTGTTGTCAGTGGAGGTCTGTTTCTAGACTTCATAAGTAGCTGTTCTTTTCTGAAAGAGTTGGCTCAGGTAGAAACCTAGCCTTTCTCCAGCCTCTACTATAACAACAGCCAGCAGCTGACAGAACACCATTGGAGAATTTCTCAGTGGATGACATGGAGGACCCTGGACATGTTCCTTCTTTATATAACCTCAGAGCAGCCCCCAGGGGCACAGTCACTACGGCCACCAGTAGGGCCTGGTTGGATCCCCCCAACACACACAGTATCTCAGAGAATGATTTAAAATGTCTACGTTCCTTCTGCTGAGGGTGACCCCATTTTTTCTGTCACTCAGTCTTTCACAGATGGATGCCTCTTCTCATACTTCTTTTCCCATTAGCCCATAATCTTGTTTCCCTTCTTTTCCTGCCTCTCAACAATGAGCAAAGACTTCAGATGTGTTTGCAGGCTCTATCAGAAAGCATATTACTGACATCCATGTAATTTCCCTTATGTAGCAAGATTCCCCAGAGATGTGAGGGCCTGAAATTTAGGGACTGAGCAAGAGAATCTGTCTGAATTAGAAACACAAGTACCCAAGGAGCTTTAGACTCTGCTCTTCCCAAGGAAAATGAAAATGTTGTCAAGATAAAAACAGAAGGAGCAAAGCTTAAGCAGTGATGGAAAGCCAAGAAATTAGGTGGAAAAAGATTAGTCATATCTACTGAACATAAATCTATAAAAGAGACCCAGTTTTTTGTGGCATACAATGAAATGCATTAAATTATAAGCTGGAAATCTATCTAGGGAAAGTATACACATCAATTAATAGAAGTGTCCATTGATGAAGAAATCGTCTATTCATTATTTATTTAACACATGTCATTCAACTAGTAATCAATGAAATTCATGAACAAATAAGAAGTCAGCCACTTCTTAACCCTTTTATTTATTTGTAAGCTCTAGTGATCACCTACTTCATAGCTTTTCCATTATAATAAAATGTTTATTAATTATATTTCTTCAATTTCTTTTATATATATCTCTACTGGACACTTCTCCAGCTTGGAGAATTGATTTTTTCATCAAACTTTTGAAAATGTTAAGATAATGGAATTTAGTTCCTTAAACTAGCCGACAGGCCAAGTTAGAAATATATATATTGGGAAACTCACTAAAATGTTACTCTCAGGTTCTTACTAGTTTCGGTTTTATAAGTGTGACCACCTTTTAATGAAATTCTTTTTGTACTTAAAGAATTAAATCATTCTGGATAGAGTCCAAAATTTTAAGTGAATTCCACTTCATGATACATTACGTTTTATCCATGATATAGTATAAATTCATATCTCTTTTCCAAGAGACCTTCAGAATTCTCGTTAGCAAAATACTTCCAAGGTTGATAATAATTTACTACAATAAACTGGCTGTGCAGGTGAAGTTGTAGTATCTCTTTCTGGAAGACGTAAAGAACAGGAAAATTTTTCATTGTAAGATTTTAATATTATGCTAATAACCAAACAAAACTCTTTTATGAAGGACAGCATGGAGAAAAGACAGATGGAAGGAACAGTTAATTCGTGAGGGTGGGATGAGATAGAGCTATCTTTGTCCAATGATTATCTGGAAAAGACACTGCAGACTGAGTCATTGAGACCTGCATCATCATATCATCCCAAATGAACACAGAAGCTATTTAAAGACTTCAATTTTATGCTCAGAAGTGAAAGAGAAAGAAAGGAAGAGGAGGAAAATGACTGTAATAGTTGGCTATTGGCATGTGACAAAAGTGTGGGGAGATGCAAAAGATCTGCTAAGCAATTCCCTACTCTGGACCCAAGCATAGTGCTAATGCTGGATTATAAATCCTCATTTCTAGCTTGGAAAATTTGGACGCTGTAAGTATAATTCATGTTTGTTATATTGCAGAGCTATTCATCTTTGTTTCTGCAAATTTTTCTCCAGCTTCTCGGTCATATATTAATATCAGATCAATGTAATTTTGAATTGCAGGAAACACAAACTAAAGAATTTATTTTTTAGTCTCAGCTCAATTTCCTTTAAAGTCAATGTCCCTTTCTACCACTCCATGCTGCCCACCCACCATTTTCCTGAGGACACATTTCTCATTTCTTGTAGATCCTCCCTTACTTGTTGGAAATTACATTGGAATTAAATATTTTAGCTACTTGAACACACATGTTCAACAAATATTGGTCAATCATCATTCTCTTCCCCTAGATATCGAGGAGTACTTGTAAAAATTGTGTGTAAGGAAACCTTTTCAGTAAGCAACGCAGAATTTTTAGGTGAGCCTTGACATATCCTACTATTTCAGTGATTATGTCTTACCAATGTGGTTGTTACTAATTCATCCAGTTGTAAGCAATGGAAATTGCCTCTAGTAAACTTAAGAAAAAGGGCATTTTTAGGAGATTGAAAATCAATAGGAAGACTGGAGAACAAAGAAGGAACTAAGAACTTCAGATCCAAGATACAAGAAATAAAGGAAGAGCCTTAGAGAGGAGGTTCTTCTCAGAGGGGCACCACTAGAGTACACAACCTCCAAAAAAGCCTGGTCTCTTTGTGCCTCAGCTAAAAATTCAAATTCCAAGGAGGTCATTTGTTTAGCACTTGGGGAAAGAGCACATAATTAACAGGTCCACTAAACGCAATGGGGGAGAGAAGGGAAATAGAAGTTTGGAGAAGTTCACTATTCTTGTTTAAGTTCCTAGTGCTCAAGCTGAAATACTAGTAGCTGGTACATGAGCTAAAATAATAGAAGATTGATTCTGTTTCAAAAGATCTGTCTGAGAATGATTTGTACAGCATTTGCTAGGCCCCATCTAGCAATCAGTTCCTGTCGCTAAACCAAACACACAAACAAACCTCAGAAAACAGTGAATGGGCTTCAGTCAGAAGTTAACAAAGAAACTAACAATTATACCTCAATTTAAAAAAATTAATTAGTCGATTTTTAAATTTAAATTAAGAAAAACCAAAAGACTTTTATCCCAATGGTCATCCTCACCCTGGCAAAAGTAATAGCATATATATACAATAATAGTATAGGTATAGATATAATGTCAAGTTTTGTGCACTGTGATTTAGATATTTTTATATGTATTATCTCATTTCATTCTTATAAAACCTGGGGTGTAGGTATTATTATCACCCTCAGAGAGACTACATAACTTGGCCAAAGCGTCACAGCTATCAGGCAGTCTGCACCCAGAGCCTGTGCCCTCACCCCTGTACTAGGCTGCCTGGAGTCAGTCACATGGATTGAGTCTTTCAGGAGGCAGGAGGACAGGGTAGTGGTTAGAACGATGGGCATGATATAGCATCTCAGTTCTGCCATCTACTAGCTGAAGGTAAGAAACTAAAACCTTCCCGAGCGTCAATTTCCTCATCTGTGAGATGGAGAGGGTCAGCATGAGTTGCTGCAATGTCACACAGTTGTTGTGAAGAGGAAAGGAGGAAACATACATGAACTACTTAGTCATGGGTGCTTGTCACATGTGAAGTGTTGAATAATCAATGGCTGCTATTAGTCACATGTCTGTCTCCCCTAGTAGACTAGTTCTGGAGGCCCAGCTATTACTTTTTTGATATTTGTGTCTGTAGCTCCTTTCTCAGGGATCAGCACATTCATGAGCCCACATAAAAACACGCTGAACAGAAAGCGTCTGTATCAGGGCTCACACTGCCATGTTGTACTCAGGTATTATAAAACAAGCTCCTCTTTATATTAACACTATAGTTCCTGCCTCTTAAGCAAATGACACCTATTTCCCCGCCCCCCACCTCCTGCCCCCAGGCTGTTAACTCACGAGGTCAGGGTCTGTGTCGCTTTTGTTCTTCATGGGTTCCCAGTGTATAGCAGAGAGCCCAGTACATAGTAGGAGCTTAACAAATATTTGTGGACTGAATTTTTAATAAACATTTGTGATATGTATTACAGTTCACCTAGCACTTTCACATAAACATGTGCTCTCTGTAGAGAAGGCTCTGGAGCCAACTGCCTGGGTTCAAACTCCAGCTCCACCATTTACTAGCTGAGTGACCTTGGGTAATATACATAAGTTTTCAGTGCCTTGGTTTTCTCACTTTTAAAATGAGAATAATAACAGTATTGAGTTAATGAAAGTATTAAAATGTTAATTCATATAAACCTTGTAAAACAGAGCCTGGCGCATCAGTGTTCTTTAAATGTCACCAATTATTAATTTTGTTTGTAGCTGTTTTTCTCCATCACACTAAGAATAAGCTATTCCAACTGCCTAAATCATTTGTCCATTCATGTAACAAAATATGAAAAGTGGCATCTTTACTTTGAAGTCCTAAAATTAGTTTTCAGTGGAGCAAATCATAATCTCAAAAAACTGACTTCCAAAATTTTTGCAAAAATAAATGTATTTATAGAGACTCTTCCTAAAATCAAATAATCCTAAATGGCTCCAGATATTCTGTAGTTGAAAGCTTTTCCGAGTCACTTGTGTTGGATCCTTCTCCAGAAACATTTTGTGTTATTCTTTCCACAAACCAGAACAGCCATATTGACTTGACTAGAAGCATGAGTAAACCACACACACACAAACACCAGGTAATAGAATTAGGTCGTGCTGTCTTCTGCCTCCACCACAAAACTCATTATCCTATTATGGCAAACCGTGTGTTAATCCCCGTATGCATCTCCCGTCACTTAGAGCACAAATTAATTAGGTCAAGTGTTAATTAAAAATTCAAGTCACCGTATTTAACCACTGACGCTTCTCTACACATTGGAGAGATGAGGAGAAAAATAAAGACAAAGGGGCACCTGAGTACTTCATTTACCTTCAGTACTGTAATGTTCCAAGCAAAGCTCTCAGTTGCTTTGTTGAGTTTTCTTCCTTTCAAGCCTTCTTTTGCCCCCAGATTATGAAGTTCCTCATGGAACTCCATCCCTTTAAAAAGAGAACATAAGAGAATTCTTCGTATAAATTTCAGAAAAACAGGCATTTTATTGTGAAAATATTATCAGTAAAAATATAATTTCCCATTTCTGTCCTTCTCATAATCTCTAAATCCCAAAATTGAATTCTCCTTCTCATTCTGTTCATCACCACCAAATGGCTATCCTTAAAGGGAAACTAAAAATAATCAATGCATTAGATTAAATTAGATTTTAAACAGCAAGGGGCCATAGACAAAGACATGAGAAGTTAAGAAGCAAATTCTTCCAACAGGCGGCATCCATCTTGTTTGTTCTCTGCCTGGTTTTTATATAAAATGGTATAATGTGTGAATGGCTACCATATGTGAAGGATGCACATATCTTACTTTGCCTCATGAACCATCCATATGGCTTGACAGTAGGCCTGGAGCCCACATAGATAACAATGGTAATTAGTAAACGTTGAGTAAAAATAAAAAGCTTTTTAAAAATAGTATTCCTGGAAACACCCAAATGTGTCAGATTTGGGAATGGCCTTAAAGTTATTTTTAGCCAAACCATTCCCCCAAGCTTGAATACTATAAAAAAACCCCACCATCATCTTTCTCTCCTAAGCCTTTGTCTTAGCACCTCAGAGATGGGAATCACACTTTCTTCTGGAAAGCTCATTCCATCTTTGGAAAGCTGTGACTGATATCAAACCAGTCTCCCTGAAACTTCTACTCCTTCGTGCTAGCTAGCCTCCTCAGAACAAGGTCTAATCTCTGTTCCACAGTACAGCCCTTTAAATATTTGAAGAAAGATGTTGGATAAAGTCTACTAGAGTTTTCCCTTCTCCAGATTAAACATTCTAACATGTTTCAGCTTATTATAATTTCTCTTTAAGGATGACATCCAGGAATATCGTTCTCAAAATGGGATTGAAGTTGCCCACATGACATAGGGTTTTACCACCACCTTCCTAGTTCTAGTGACTAGGCTTGTATTAATGAAGCCTAAAACCACATTAACTTTTCTGGTGTTAACATCACAAGCCCAGTACATAGTAAGAGCATGGCTGCAGAGCCCAGATCTACACTCTGGCTCTACCACTGACTAGCTACGTGAGCATGAGCGAATCCCTGAAACTCTCTGCCATTAAGTCTCCTCAATGGTGCAATGGTGATAACAAGAGTATTGACCTCATGGAACTGTGTGAAGATTAAATGAGTCAACACATACAAAACTCTCAAAGTAGCGCATGGTACATAGGAGCATAATATAAGTATTTCGTATTGTTATTATTTTCGTGCTTCCTGTCAACGGAAACATTTAAGCCTCCAGATCAGTAGCGAAGAGCACCATTTTCAAAGTTTGGTCTGGGTTCAAAGGTCACCTCTACCACGTGTTGATATGGGATTTGGGGTAATTCGCTCAATCTCTCAGAATCTCAGATGCCTCATCTCTAGATTGGATATAATGATGACTACATTGCAGAGTTGTTATGAGGACTAAATAACATAGTATGTGTGCTTAGTGTATCAGATACATATATATCAAGCAACTGTCAGTGTCATCTTCCTTATTGCAATCACGAATGTGTGTGTGTGTGGATCAGGGAGAACATGGATCCAAGAGAGACAAAAGTACTGGGGTGTGGATGAAGTGAAAGTAAATAAACACAGCAGTGTGCCATCAGAGACATGTGACCCATCCCACCCTTAAAGAAGGAACAAATCTAAAATGAGGACAAGTAAATGAGGCAAAAGCCTAGAAGGTTAACAAGATTATGGTTCAAACTGTAAAAATATAGTGTTTCTTAAGGGGCAATGTGAAACCACAGTTTCCATATCAGTAATAAAAAGGCTTTGATCGGTTCCCAAATCACAAAAGTAAATTCAGAAACCCTCACCTCTCTAGACATCTTCAGATACCCCCTCTATATACACAACGACCACCTACCCACTATCACGTAGATCTCTTCTGTACTAAACAAAGGCTTCAGTGTAACTCAAAGTATAGTTAAACTTTAAAAGTCTGCCAAAAATCATCATTATGGTTTCTAAACGAAATGGGGGCAAGGGGGGAAGGTTACCTGCTTTCTGACACTGCACAATCTTTTCCTGGACTGTGTCTGCCATTTCTATGAGAAACCGGCTCTCTTGGATCATCTGTCACAAAATAAGCATTAAAAAGGTGGTTGTCAGAAATCCTTAAACTGGCACATTGGAAAGACAACATAAAGACCCACATGAAACTGCCAGTAATGGGGCACCCTGGCCATAACCACAAGAGATGGGAGAGGCAAGGATGATCTCTGCTCCAAGCCCCATCCACCCTAACACCAGCTAGAGTCACCTACCTTATGGTTGCTCCACTTATGTAATATGCCTGGCATACCATGGGTGCCAAATCAATAACTGTTGAATAAATGCATACACACTCTTTTTAAGTCCCAGATCACATTCATGAACACCTCTTATTTTATCCCCTCGCCCCAAAGTTACTGCAACATCAAGGCAAGTGGTACTGGAACAAGAGCAATGAGATATCAGAACAGGGAATCACCTAGTGATGAGGTAAAGAACTACAGGACACGTCGGTGAAGTCAGCAAATTGGATTTAAGTGGTGCAAAGATGGTGGAGTCCTGGTCCTTCGTTGAGAAGGGCTCCAGCTCCATTGGCAAGAATGAACTGTGGGTCATATTCACCAGCAATTCCACAGAGCTTGTAGGCAACAATGCTGAAATGGTGTCCCTGCCCTCCACATTTGGGTAGAAAGAAAAAAGACCAAGAAGTAATTAATATACTGAGTGAAGTAGGGAAAATAGGACAGCTGTTGGAGAGATGAAGAAAAGAGAAATCTGTATGTGAAGAAGGGGGAAGATGAGAGTAGGTAAAGAAGTTGTGATCAGAAAGACAACGGATTGGGGCCCTTCTGAAGAAATGACTAAAGAAAGGCACCAATAGGCAAACACTTCCTGAATTTCCAGCCACTCTTCTACTCCTAATAAATGTTGTACCTTTTAGTCTGACTATTCCATGTTTTATCTGTCTGGCTCAATAATCTGAAGAGAGTTCAAGGCAGAATCCAAAGTGGACATAAAAAGTCTCGAGTAAGACATTCTTCAAAATTAAATGCTGTTGTACAAGATTGTAGTTTTATACAATCACTTTCAAATATAAAGTGGTTTATGACTACAAATCTTCAAATGGAAAAGAATATTTGAATCATGAATATTTAGTGCCTAACAACTCTATAGAAGTAAAATCAAATCATTCATTCATTTAACAAATACCTACTCAGCAGGCCCTATGTGTAAGCACCGTAGGAACTACAAGGGGTATGATACATGGATGAGCAAAAACAGACACATTTCTATCTCCATGGAGTTCATAGTCTAGTAGGGAAGTCTACTCAAATGATTAAATGACACGTGATAATTAATTCAACCAAACTTCAATTACTGATATTTTCCGCCTAAAATGATAGTTTGAAGTGACTTATTTGGAGGGCTAAAGTGACTATTAAAACCATAAAACTAGACACCCAAGAAGGTCTAAGCTGTGTCAAACTTTTTAACTGCATTAACTCTTCCAACTCCCAAGAGGAAGTGGAATGCTTCTGAATAACAATTTCTCAAATGGTTATGTGCCTGGGTTACTGCAGCTTCCAAGTGAAGGAAACTTACAGACAAAGAAAGATTTAATATGAAGGGAATCTGATTTAGTCTTTTCTAAGTTTAGAAAGATGCTAAATTTAGCATCTACCCATGCAGCATCAATTGAGTTTTTATAATACTTTCAAAGTTATCAGATGTTCCAAATTAGTCAGATAGCATACAAAATGTTTTCATAAAATTCAAGCAAGGGAAACCTTCATAAAGAACAAACACATTCTGTGACTTTACCATGAGCAAAATAGCCAATATACTGCACAATTTTAGAATCATTTTATTTTTAAGGCTAAGAGAATCTTAGCTGTCAGGACCACACCCTTAATTTTGTGAAAAAGGAAACTAAGACTTATAAGAGTTAAAATCCTTGTCCAAAAAATGGAACTAATTAGTGATCAAACTGGAATTAAAATCCCGGTTTCCTGGAATCCACTTATTTTCATGAAAAAACAGCACCCTCTGATTTTGTCTAGCCTGGCCATGCCTTCACACATTCAGTCTTTTGAGCCTGAAATGTAGCTTTCCAGAGTCACCTGACCCAGCCCATCAGTAATAACATGAGGCCATGACCGTAATCAATCTATTTCAGCCAGGTTCAAATATGTCCTTTTCAAGAAAAACTCCAAAAAGGGATAGCATTGGTAATATCCTTTGATAATATCTTGACTGACATTCATTTCTCTTGGTTTTGCACTTAGTGGAGAACATATGATACCATTATCTGATTTAAAAAAAAAAAGAAAAGAAACTCTATTGATTTGTGGCCAGCTTTTTTTTTTTTTGCAGTATTTTACTAAATATCTCCTCAGTGTTGAGTACAAAATGTACTTCCTACATCCAAAAATGTACTTCCTACATCCAAAAATGCCACAGCCTTTTTGTGAGAACCTGAGAAGGAAGTGTCCTCTTCGCCAAAGCTAACTCTTCTACCTTGACTTCCAATCTCACCTTTCCCTCTTCCCTTCAGGAACCCATTCCTAATGACCCCTTCTTTATTCATCTACAATTTCTACCTCTCCCTTGCTTTTTCCCTTTTCCATACAACATCTCCTACCTTAAAGTAAGCAAACAAAAACAATAACAAAATACTCTATTGGCCTTCAAGTGGTTGTCCTCATCAATCTTTCCTTAAAACACTAGCCCATGCTCACTGCTTTGACTCTCGTGGGACTCCACCGAGACCCCCCAAAGTCTGGTCTCATCACAGACTACCCCCTGGCCAATCCTCAGTTCTCATTCTTGACAGCTCAGCAGTTGACCCCCCTTTATATCCCCAGATTCATCTATCCATTTTCATATCTATCCATCGATATCACCTTTTCCTTATCTTATTTTGTGATACTTATTTTTTCTAGTATTAATTAACCCACACATGTACACAACAGATCCTTGCTCAAACGCAACATTGTCTTTTTTGAAATCTAATCTTTCTTTTTGTCTCTAGTCTTTTTTCCTAGGTTCTCCATTTTTCTATAACCTTACATGTTCTTTTTTTTAATGTTTATTTACTTGTTTATTTTCTTATTAGTCATCCATTTTACACACATCAGTGAATACATGTCAATCCCAGTCTCCCAGTTCATCCCACGACCACACCCACTGCACGTCACTTTCCCCCCTTGGTGTCCATACGCTTCTTCTCTACATCTGTGTCTCAATTTCTGCTCTGCAAACTGGTTCATCTGTACCATTTTCTAGGTTCCACATATATGCGCTCATATACGATATTTGTTTTTCTCTTTCTGACTTACTGCACTCTGTATGACAGTCTCTAGATGCATCCACGTCTCTACAAATGACCCAATTTCGTTCCTTTTTATGTCTGAGTAATATTCCATTGTATATATGTGCCACATCTTCTTTATCCATTCATCTGTTGATGGACACCTAGGTTGCTTCCATGACCTGGCTATTGAAAATAGTGCTGTAATGAACATTGGGGTGCATGTGCTTTTTGAATTATGGTTTTCTCTGGGTATATGCCCAGTAGTGGGATTGCTGGGTCATATGGTAATTTTACTGTTAGTTCTTTAAGGAACCTCCATACTGTTCTCCATAGTGCCTGTATCAATTTACATTTCCACCAAGAGCGCAAGAGGGTTCCCTTTTCTCCACACCCTCTCCAGCATTCGTTGCTTGTAGATTTTCTGATGATGCCCATTCTAACTGGTGTGAGGTGATACCTCATTGTAGTTTTGATTTGCATATCTCTAATAATTAGTGATGTTGAGCGGCTTTTCATGTGCTTCTTGGCCATCTCTATGTCTTCTTTGGAGAAATGTCTATTTAGGTCTTCTGCCCATTTTTGGATTGGGTTGTTTTTTTTTTAAATATTGAGCTGCATGAGCTGTTTATATATTTTGGAGATTAATCCTTTGTCTGATGATTAATTTGCAAACGTTTTCTCCCATTCTGAGGGTTGTCTTTTTGTTTTGTTTTTGGTTTCCTTTGCTGTGCAAAAGCTTTTAAGTTTCATTAGGTCTAATTTGTTTATATTTGTTTCTATTTCCTTTAGGAGGTGGATCAAAAAAGATCTTGCTGTGATTTATGTTAAAGAGTGTTCTTCCTATGCTTTCCTCTAAGAGCTTTATAGTGCCCGGTCTTACATTTAGGTCTCCAATCCATTTTGAGTTTATTTTTGTGTATGGTGTTAGGGAGTGTTCTAATTTCATTCTTTTACATGTAGCTGTCCAGTTATCCTAGCACCACTTATTCAAGAGACTGTCTTTTCTCCATTGTATATCCTTGTCTCCTTTGTCGTAGATTAGTTGACCATAGGTGCATGGGTTTATCTCTGGGCTTTCTATCCTGTTCCATGGATCTACATTTCTGTTTTTGTGCCAGTACCATATTGTCTTGATTACTGTAGCTTTGTAGTATAGTCTGAAGTCAGGGAGTCTGATTCCTCCAGCTCCATTTTTTTCCCTCAAGACCACTTTGGCTATTCAGGGTCTTCTGTATCTCCATAGAAATTTTAGGATTTTTGCTTCTGGTTCTGTAAAAAATGCCATTGGTAATTTGATAGGGATTGCACTGAACCTGTAGATTGCTTTGGGTAGTAGAGTCATTTTCACAATATTGATTCTTCCAATCCAAGAACATGGTATACCTCTCCATCTGTTGGTATCATCTTTAATTTCTTTCATCAGTGTCTTATAGTTTTCTGCATACAGGTCTTTTGTCTCCCTAGGTAGGTTTATTCCTAGGTATTTTATTCTTCTTGTTGCAGTGGTAAATGGGAGGTTTTCCTTAATTTCTCTTTCAGATTTTTCATTATTAGTGTATAGGAATGCAAGAGATTTCTGTGCGTTAATTTTGTATCCTGCTACCCTACCAAATTCATTTATTAGCTCTAGGAGTTTTTTGCTGGCACCTTTAGGATTCTCTATGTTTAGTATCATGTCATCTGCAAACAGTGACAGTTTTATTTCTTCTTTTCCAATTTGTATTCCTTTTATTTCTTTTTCTTCTCTGACTGCCGTGGCTAGGACTTCCAAAACTATGTTGAATAATAGTGGTGAGGGTGGACATCCTTGTCTTGTTCCTGATCTTAGAGGAAATGATTTCAGTTTTTCACCATTGAGAATGATGTTTGCTGTAAGTTTGTCGTATATGGCCTTTATTATGTTGAAGTAGGTTCCCTTTATGCCCACTTTCTAGAGAGTTTTTATCATAAATGTGTGTTGAATTTTGTCAAAAGCTTTTTCTGCATCTATTGAGATGATCATATGTTTTTTCTTCTTCAATTTGTTTATATGGTGTATCACATTGATTGATTTGCGTATATTGAAGAATCCTTGAATCACTAGGATAAATCCCACTTGATTATGGTGTATGATCCTTTCAATGTGTTGTTGGATTCTGTTTGCTGGTATTTTGCTGAGGATTTTTGCATATATATTCATCAGTGATATTGGTCTGTAATTTTCTTTTTTTATATAGTATCTTTGTCTGGTTTTGGTATCAGGGTAATGGTGGCCTCATAGAATGAGTTTGGAAGTTTTCCTTCCTCTGCAAATTTTTGGAAGAGTTTGAGAAGGATGGGTGTTAGCTCTTCTCTAAATGTTTGATAGAATTCACCTGTGAAGCCATCTGGTGCTGGACTTTTGTTTGTTGGAAGATTTTTAATCACGGTTTCAATTTCATTACTTGTGACTGGTCTGTTCATACTTTCTGTTTCTTCCTGGTCCAGTCTTGGAAGGTTATACCTTTCTAAGAATTTGTCCATTTCTTCCAGGTTGTCTATTTTATTGGCATAGAGCTGCTTGTAGTAGTCTCTTACGATGCTATGTAATTCTGTGGTGTCTGTTGTAACTTCCCCTTTTTCATTTCTAATTTTATTGATTTGAGTCCTCTCCCTCTTTTTCTTGATGAGTCTGGCTAAAGGTTTATCAATTTTGTTTATCTTCTCAAAGAACCAGCTTTTAGTATTATTTATCTTTGTTATCCTTTTCTTTATTTCTATTTCATTTATTTCTGCTCTAATCTTTATGATTTCTTTCCTTTTGCTAACTTTGGGTTTTCTTTGTTCTTCTTTCTCTAGTTCCCTTAGGTGTAATGTTAGATTGTTTATTTGAGATGTTTCTTGTTTCTTGAGGTAGGACTGTATTGCTATCAACGTCCCTCTTAGAAGTGCTTGTGCTGCATCCCATAGGTTTTGGATTGTCGTGTTTTTATTTTCATTTGTCTGTATTTTTTGACTTCCTCTTTGACTTCTTCAGTGATCTCTTGGTTATCTAGTAACGTATTGTTTAGCTTCGATGTGTTTGTGTTTTTTACATTTAATTGATTTCTAATCTCATAGCCTTATGGTCAGAAAAGATGCTTGACATGATTTAAATTTTCTTAAATTTACTGAGGCTTGATTTGTGACCCAAGGTGTGATCTATCCTGGAGAATGTTCCATGCACACTTGAGAAGAAAGTGTAATCTGCTGTTTTTGGATGAAATGTCCTATAAGTATCAATTAAATCTATGTGGTCTACTGTGTCATTTAAAGCTTGTGTTTCCTTATTAATTTTCTGTTTGGATGATCTGTCCATTGGTGTAAGTGAGGTGTTAAAGTCCCCCACTATTACTGTGTTACTGTCAATTTCCTCTTTTAGAGCTGTTAGCAGTTGCCTTATGTACTGAGGTGCTCCTATGTTTGGTGCATATATATTTATAATTGTTATATGTTCTTCTTGGATTGATCCCTTGATCATTACATAGTGTCCTTCCTTGTCTCTTGTAACATGCTTTAAAGTCTATTTTATCTGATATGAGTATTGCCACTCCAGCTTTCTTTTGATTTCCATTTGCATGGAATATCTTTTTCCATCCCCTCACTTTCAGTCTGAATATGTCCCTAGGTCTGAAGTGGGTCTCTTGTAGACAGCATATATATATAGGTCTTGTTTTTGTACCCATTCAGGAAGCCTGTGTCTTTTGGTTGGAGCATTTAATCCATTCACATTTAAGGTAATTTTTGATATATATGTTCCTATTACAATTTTCTCAATTTGGGGGGGTTTGTTTCTGTAGGTCCTTTTCTTCTCTTGTGTTTCCCACTTAGAGAAGTTCCTTTAGCATTTGTTGTAGAGATGGTTTGGTGGTGCTGAATTCTCTTAGCTTTTGCTTGTCTGTAAAGCTTTTGATTTCTCCATTGAATCTGAATGAGATCCTTGCCGGGTAGAGTAATCTTGGTTGTAGGTTCTTCTCTTTCATCACTTTAAGTATATCATGCCACTCCCTTCTGGCTTGTAGAGTTTCTGCTGAGAAATCAACTGTTAACCTTATGGAAGTTCCCTCATATGTTATTTGTCATTTTTCCCTTGCTGCTTTCAATAATTTTTCTTTGTCTTTAATTTTTGCCAATTTGATTACTATGTGTCTCAGAGTGTTTCTCCTTGGGTTTATCCTGTATGGGACTCTCTGGGCTTCCTGGACTTGGGTGGCTATTCCCTTTCCCATGCCAGGGAAGTTTTCGATTATAATCTCTTCAAATATTTTCTCGGGTCCTTTCTCTCTTTCTTCTCCTTCTGGGACCCTTATAATGCGAATGTTGTTGCGTTTAATATTGTCCCAGAGGTTCTTAGGCTGTCTTCATTTCTTTTCATTCTTTTTTCTTTATTCTGTTCTGCAGCAGTGAATTCCACCATTCTGTCTTCCAGGTCACTTATCTGTTCTTCTGCCTCAGTTATTCTGCTATTGATTCCTTCTAGTGTAGTTTTCATTTCAGTTATTGTATTGTTCATCTCTGTTTGTTTGTTCTTTAATTCTTGTAGATCTTTGTTAAACATTTCTTGCATCTTCTCGATCCTTGCCTCCATTTTTTTTTCGAGGTCCTGGATCATCTTCACTATCATTATTCTGAATTCTTTTTCTGGAAGATTTCCTATCTCCATTTCATTTAGTTGTTTTCCTTGGGTTTTATTTTGTTCCTTCATCTGGTACATAGCCCTCTGCCCTTTCAACTTGTCTATCTTTCTGTGAATGTGGTTTTTGTTCTTCAGGCTGCAGGATTGTAGTTCTTCTTGCTTCTGCTGTCTGCCCTTTGGTGGATGAGGCTATCCTCCTTACATGTTCTTAATTCCCTTTCAAATTGAGTACTGAAAACTAAACATACAGCTTTTAGTAGGATTATACCTATGGAAAATATAATACTCAAGTATCAGAAAATAAATTTTAAAACTTTATTACTTATTTGAGGCAAAATAAATTCACGACCAAAACATAGAACAAACACTATGATTCAAGTTATCTTCAAAATCTTTCAAGTAAATATTTGTTAACCCCATAGTGTAAGAAGTTTGTTTTTCTCATTGTCTAATAGATCACTTCATAAAGAGATAGTCAAGTGTGATTTAACCTTCAACATAGAAGAGTATCCCCGAGGATAACTTTAAAACCTTTAGTAACAAAAGACATAACTTTAAAACACCTCATAATATTCTCAGAACTTAAAATAATTGCTCATGTAAACTTCTGTCATAAGAGCATTTGATCCTCTTCTCTATGGTAACAGCTTCCATTGTATTTAGAAGAATAATTTTATTCTAATTTCTGCAGTCAACTTTCAACTCTTAGTAGTTATAGAGAAAACAAATAAGATGGATGGCTGAAATGTACCAACAATTCCAAACCACATTTAAAGCAACAACTTCAACCTTTCCCCCCAGCTAAGTAATTTATCTAAGTTGTTAGGAAGGGAAAATGGTTGATTTGAGTTTCATCTCTTTCCTAGATCTCTACAGATCCTGACGGAAATGACATACAAAGTGCTAAAGCCAAGGAGAGAAGGTGAGAAGCATGTCTTCAGATAATCCCCCAGCTGGGTAGTCAGTAGACAGCCAGCCAAGGCTGGATTGACTCAGTGGATAGAATCTGGCAGCAGCCTTATTTACATATCTGATGTCTCAGCCTGAGTTCCCAGTTGTCTTTGCTGTTATAGCAATACAAAGAGCTTTTTTTTGGTTCTGTCACATGAATATCTCCTAATGCATCTTATTTCCTAGCCACGGCTTTGAATCTAAAAGAATAGAGGACTTACCCAGATAAAGGTTGGCATTACTTTAAGCATTAGATGTGTCCTGAACTGGGGAGTGTAAAGTTGTCAGTTGAGATCAAAATCATTTATTTAAAACAAAAACTTTACTGAAGGGGACAGTAATGGTTTTACTCAAAGATAGATTAAATTGTCTAACCTGTGTGAAAAAAAACTGTCTTCCCAACTCAATAGGGAGTTTGACTAATTGCTTAGGATCATTGCAGAGTCAATGTAACTATTTAATGGTACTGAAAAGATGAGATTTCATCAAATCATGACTCAGAAACCTTCCATAGATGCCAATTTTATCCTGAATTACATCTAAGTTCTTAGAACCACAGAACTTTATATCTAGAAGTAACCTTAACAACCATCTGTCATGGACAACCCCATTTTACAAATGAAAAAACTCAGGCCCAATTGACTTACCTTAAGCCACATGGCCAGTTAGTGGAAAAGTTTAGACTAGAACTCAGGCATTCTTGAGGTGCAGACATTATAAATTGTTCTGTGCTGCTAATATTATATTAGAGTGTAGAATTCCTATTGCAAGTGCAGGTTGGTGATAACATTTTATAAATTAGAATTGACCAAGTAGAGCAACATGAAACATTTTTGCCATGACTGCTTCCCCCTCCAAGTCTAACTTGCAACACATATGAACCAGTATAGATATTCTTCCTACGAAACCTGGTAAGCAATGTACTTACTTGTGTCCACTGTTTTTTCAGGAAGGAGTTATCAAATTTGGAAAGGCAATCATTTAAGAATACGTGAGTCAAGAAAAAGTCAATCTGCTCTAGACCTATTAAGAAGACTGAAATAATTAATCTGTCTCTATCTTCCTTCTAATCAAAATGCTGTGTTTTAGTTTTTAGTTCTATAGTGGCTCATCTTCTCAAATTGTTTAAAATAAGACTTGAATTTTATTAAACTCGGTACATTTTAATATCTGATTGTTGTTACAAATACATTTGCTAAGTAGAATGAAGATAATTTCCTTTAATTTACGTAAACATTTTAAATCAGATGGTTAAAAAGCACTCTTGATAGATGGGCATCTTTTGGTTTTAAGCAAAGCCAATCCTATAAGACTGCTAATTTTTGGTGAAACAGGAACACATATAAGGTTAGAACATTTGCAAGCTTACTGGAAATCCACTGCCTTTGGTGTATGTGATGAAGTAAGTATTCTCTGTCCTGGAACCAGCTCTGAATCACTTTTCCTAGCCTGATTTATAATAGAGCAGGACAGGGGAACTCACACAGAGCAGGCCAAAGGACCTCTGTCTCCACATCAGTAATAGGATCTACTGCGTGAGAAGCTTTCTGCATAAAAAGATCATTTTATCTTTTCTTTTCTCCAGTTGTTCTGTTTCCAAAATATAGCTGTCAGCTGTATCTTGAGTAATCATTAGAAATGTTTGTTTTTATCCCACTATGATTAAAATTTAGTTCATTCATAAAGTTACCAGGTGACTAAACTTCATGAACTTCCTCCAGAATTTTCAGGCCGATTTGACGATCTCACACTGCCTTAAACTAAAACTGTTTCAAGAACTTGAATATTCAGGAATGCAAAGCAAACTTTGAGGATGCGTGCACAATATTCCACCAAGGAGCCCCCCTGAGATACTTACTTATTGATGCATCTGTGATATCCTGTGTCCTTGGGACCCTGGTACCAAGTGGAAATGCTGCCAACTCTCAAGATGCTGACATTTCCCCCAATATATAGAAAATGTATCACAAGACATTGTCACACCCAAGAGTAAAAGAAATTTCAATGCACTAAATGCACAACATCTTGTTTTTAAATAACCAGCTCTGGTTGAGCACATGCCACTGGGCTCTTCTTTTTTTTCCGGGTTCCATGACTACACAACCCAATGTACTTTTTAAAATGCAAACTAATATAAAGTTTCACACAAACTTCATAAGGAGAGAGACTGATGGAGAGAGAGTGCCTTTGACTTAATTTCAATCTAAACTTATTTCAATAAGTAAAACTACATTGGGGGACTGTTGATAATTTTTTCCCATCCTGAGAGAAGAGACTGTATTTAATCCAACCATTATGTTTGGCTTAACTGTGATACCGGCCAGTGTATTGATTCCATTGCAAGAGTGATAAAAGATACTGATTGGCTCTTTTTGCTAGATTCCTAGTCATGCTAACATAATCAACTGTTCTCCAAATCACACAACAGAGGAAAAGATTAGATAACCCTTGACTCATGTTATCTAGGTTGCTTTGATTTTATGTTCAGAAAATCTGTCGCTCATATCATAGCAAAGTTTTAACTTTTATGTTAATGTTAAATAATTCAGCACAGCAGTCACCTTCAGAGAATGCTTTGGGTTTATTTTTTACAGTTGCAATCCCCTGTAACTATTCCACCTCTGATTGCTATGTTTAAAACACTAACTACCCAAAAGTATTCACATTAAGTGAAAACACTAACTACCCAAAAGTATTCACATTTAAGTATTCACATAAAACACTTAAGAGGACCCAAATATGTTAGGCAATACTTCTTGACTCTGCATGAAAAATTAGACAGGTGAGAACAGAAAAGTAAAAATTCAGGTATCTAAAGAAAAAATGTACAAAGTTTAGACAATATTTTTCTTTCAAAACTATTTGCAAATAAAATTCTGCTGAGTACTGGGTGAGACAGGGTGAAAGTCGGGGAGGGGGTATAGTATATTACAAGTCACTGTGAAAAGTCCACCATAAGGACTCAAGGTCCTTAGGCTCCAGCTCAGGACATAAAACATCATCTGGTTCACTGTCTGAACACTGTGTGACTCTGTCCTTCCTCTTTTTAAGTGTAAATCTCGCCTTCCTATCAGCATTTCCCATTCCTCAAGGACAAAAATTTTTCTTCATACCATTTCTTTCCTCCAGAACTTGCAGAGTAGTGACATGTGTGCAAAATGTGTTTGTTGAATTGACTAATCAAAAGCCTAAAGACATATACAAAATGATACATCAAAAGAGAAAGTGTTGTGTTACAAGCAGCAAATACGCATGCTCCCATCTCATTTTACTTACACTTCTCTTGGTTGAAAGAGCTGTCATGCTTTGCACTATGGCTATTTGTGCTGATACGTCTCTCTGTTTATTCATCTCTGTATCGCACACAATCTACTAAAATTCTTTACAGTTGGTATGAGTTGAATGCCGTGAATAAAGTCAATAAATGAATTTTTTCTTAAAGTCAGTTTTGGAAGAGGTTAGGACAAAGGGCTGGACTTAGGTTGATGGAGAGGGAATTAAGGCTAGGAAGTCATTTGAGGTGGTATAGAACAGAAATACAAAGGATGGAGAATGAAAAGTACGTGGCAAATAAATCAGCTTGACTGAAGGAGAAGGTTCAAATAGAAGGAAATGGGAGATGAGGGTGGCAAAACAGGCAGCATGGCGGGTGAAGGCTTTGCAAGACTAGTTAAAAATCAGAAATAGAATCTGAGGATGATGATTTCCATTGTTGAATTAAAAAAAGGTAGAGACTAGATGGAGGACTAGTCAACCTATTGAAAAATTCAGGTGGGAGGAGAAGAGAGCCTGTTGAGAACCTTGGCTGTATCAATGTAAGGAAATGGATACACATGAGAAATACGGTGATGAAAGAAGCAGTAGCTCTCATTGATGTTGAATTGTAAATAAAAAGACCTTATAGGATAGCCAAGACATACACACACACACACACACACACACACACACACACACACACACACACATACACACAATGGAATATTACCCAGCCATAGAAAAGAATGAAATAATGCCATTTGCAGCAACATGGATGGACATAGAGATTATCATACTAAACAAAGTAAGTCAGAAAGAGAAAGACAAATACCATATGATATCACTTACATGTGGAATCTAAAACATGACACAAATGAACCTATCTACAAAACAAAACCAGACTCACAGATATAGAGAACAGACTTGTGGTTGCTAAGGGGGAGAGGAGCTAGGTGTGGGAAGGATTGGGAGTTAGGGATTAGCAAAGGCAAACTATTTATATATTGGATGGATAAATAACAAGGTCCTACTATACACCATGGGAAACTATATTCAATATACTGTGACAAACCATAATGGAAAAGAATATATATGTGTGTGTACGTATGTATGTATGTATGTATGTATAACTGAGTCACTTTGCTGTACAGCAGAAATTAACACAACATTGCAAATCAACTAGACTTCAATAATTTTTTTTTTTTTTAAAGACCTCAGGACTTCCCTGGTGGTCCAGTGGTTAAGACTCTGCCTTCCAATGCAGGAGGCGTGGGTTTGATCCCTGATCGGGAAACTAAGATCCCACATGCTGTGGGGTGCGGCCAAAAACTTTAAAAAAGACCTCATTGGAGTTAATATATAGAGAGAGAAAGAACATTTGAAAATCACTTGGAGGAATTGAGGACCATTGGCTTGGTGTTATCTTTTGCAGGGGTCAGAAAAGGAAAAACGAATACCTAGGGAACTAACATATGAACCCAGTTTTTGACCTATTAAATTTCTATTGTTTTTCTTGAGACACCTAGGTGATGTCCTATAATCAAATGTAGAAATGTGACTAAAGTAAAATTTTAGGGCTGAGGCTAGAGATGGGTTTTGAAAATAATGTACAGTGTCCATGTATTAAAAGCACCACTGTAGAAGGAAAAATGTCTAACCTAGCCAAAGAAATTTTGATAGTGTTCTACTGAAATTGCAATGTATTTCCCAATGTAATCACCCACCGTTACAACCTTGTGTTCAATGATGAGGAACATAAGTTGATCACCAATGATCCATGTGTAAGCCTGGTTTGGACCTTACCAGGTCGCCTGCCCTGACTGTAAGCTACTGGAGCACAGGAGCTGCTGTACCTCCCACTGCGTGAACACAGACGGCTGCCCAGGGGAGAAACTCAGTAAATGTTTATAAAATTAAACATCTCCGTTCCTGGCTCTAGCACTAAGCAATTCTTTCAGTAACTAATTTTTATTTTTAACAACCCCAAGGTTAATCCTAAACAAAAAAAGAAAACCTTACCTTTTATTTGCAAAACATAATTATACTACTTTAACAGCCTTAAAAGACTTAGCAGTGACGCTATGACCTACATTACCTACATTAGTGGATATTTTCTTAGAGAACGTGAAAATCCAGAGTGGGAAGTGAGGCTTGCTCTTTCAGAGGACCAGAGCTCCACCCCCGCCCCCACTCCCCCACTTTCCCCCGGCAATCGCGGGGCAATAAAGGGAAAGTCACTTAGAAGTGGCATTCTGATTTTAAATTAAGGTTTGGGGAGTTTCTGAAAAACTGTCTGATGACCACAGAGCCACCAAAATGACACTGCAGCAAGGAGTCTAACACCACAGCTCTACTCTGTGTGTCTTTAGCCTGGGAAGGAGACATCAATTCCACCTTCAATGTTTACAGCCTGTTCTACTTGCTTGAGTTACTGATTAATAATGTTCCCAGTTTGCTTTAGTGCTTTTCAGAAGCTGTCACTTCCCACCTCTGGCTGTGACATGTATTTGATATATCAATCAGGAAAGTCACCTCTGCTTTTGTTGCCCTAAATATCAGCCAGGCATTTACGTAGCTACATCCCTATTCAGAGCATTGAGGGAGATTGTAGACAGGGATGCTCTTCAGTAAAATTGCAATTATTTGAGCAACTTCACACCCACCTTACCCAGACTTGGGGAACACTCTGTCATTAGGATCTCTTCCTTTCCCCAGGTAAAAAACTGCCTGTAGGACAGGATAGGTTACAACCATCCAAAGGTACAAATTACTGATAACCCAATGTGTTACTACTTACGGAGATGTTTTTGCATTTTTAAAGAGATTAAATGTCTTAACCCTAAGGAATTTATTATAATTTTGAAATTTCAAGTACCAGTAAGCAGATAGAAAATATATGTCTTAAATAAGATATGAAATGGGGGTGGGGGGTGTCTTCTGAAATTATGCCAAGTAAATAAATCCACTCTATTATGGATATATTTGGCTTTTGATTCCTTCATACCAACACAGATATTATAATTTTAATTTCAGTATAAGATGACTTTTAAGACTGAATTTCCAAAACCCTCTAGAGGAAATATTTCCAAATATTAAATTAGCCAGTGTTTGGTAAAGAATAGGACCATCTCAGGTCATTAGGGCAAAGCTAAATTTAGAAAAAAAAAAAAAATCTGTGCAGATGAACTCAAGGTCAATGTTTTCTAGAATATTTTCATTTCATTTCCTGATGATAAGTAGTAGAGTTTGATGCACTCAGGTTGACTTTCAACAAATGTAGGTTACCTGGTTGCCTGATTTGTTTCTTTTGATACTGAAATAGGCCAAACATTTGTATCTGTTCAGAAATGATTTCAGGTTGCTTTTTATTCTAAACATAATCTGTATTCTTTTTTTAGTGGTTACAACAGCTCATCTTGGATGGCATCTATACAGTTCATTACCATTTTTGAGAAATCTTTAAGCAACTTGAGCCTAAGTCGAACACACAAGCTGCTCATTTGGGAATACCTGTCCCCTACCACCACCCACCAGGCAATAAACCTAGATTCGTCTTCTGCCTTAGTCACCTATATAAGTTTTTATTAATAGTCTCTGTGGGTCTTTTTTAGGCTTTAGTTTTAGAAGTTTTAGGTTTGCATAAAAGTTGAACAGAAAGTACAGTGAGTTCCCTTGTACCCTCTCACCCCACCTCACCCCCAGTTTTCCCCACTGTTAACATCTTGCATTAGTGTGGTATATTTACTACAATTGATGAGCCAATATTGGTACTTTATTATTAGCTAAAGTTCATAGTTCACATTAGGGTTAACTCTTTGTGTTGTACATTCCATGGGTTTTGGGTAATGCATAATGACATGTATCCACTATTATATTGTTATGTAGAATAGTTTCACTGGCCTAAAATGCCCTGTGCTCCACCTCTTCATCCCTCCCTCACCCTATCCTGCCCCCAGCCCCTTGCAGCTGCTGATCTTTTTTCCTGACCTCCATAGTTTTGCCTTACTCTATAGGTTACCAAACTATACGTGTAAGACAGGGAACAATTTGACTAGAGTAGGGTCATAGAGATATAACAAAGGGGATTTAGGGCTTCCCTGGTGGCACAGTGGTTGAGAGTCCGCCTGCCGATGCAGGGGACGTGGGTTCGTGCCCCGGTCCGGGAAGATCCCACCTGCCGCGGAGTGGCTGGGCCCGTGAGCCATGGCCGCTGAGCCTGCGCGTCCGGAGCCTGTGCTCCGCAATGGGAGAGGCCACAACAGTGAGAGGCCCGCATACCGAAAATAAAAACAAAAGACAAAGGGGATTAAAGATTTACCATAAAGCACATTCAAAGATAGCATGGGAACTACATTATTTTCACCAACTATACAGATGCATCTATCTATATTTTATTCAACTAACATTAATTGATAACATACTATGTGTCAGCAGTGCTTTAGGTGCTAGAGTTAACAATAGTAAACAAGGCAGACGGCTTCTCTGCCCTCCTGGAGTGTATACTCAAATTGAGGGTAAAGGAAAAGGACAGAAATTAAACAAAAAGTCAAGTATTTTCAATACTGCCAAGTAAGATAATGGAAATCAAATAGGGTTATGTGATAGAGTGACAGTTGGAGACAGTGGTTAGGGAAGGCTTCTCTGAGGATATGACATCTGAGCTAAGAATTAAGAGATAAGAAGCAACTATCCATGCAAGGGAAGAACACTAAGCAGAGGGAACTGCAAGTAAAATGGCCTGGAGATGGGAACAAGCTGAGCCTGAAAGCCCACGTGACTGGGTGGAGTGAGCAGGAGAGAGTGCACGGGGGCGAGGCAAGGAGAAGCAGGTAAGATAGGTAGGCAAGGCTAGGTCATAATTGACCCTGTAAGCCACAGTAAGGAGTTTCAGTTTCATTTTGATGGGAAACCACTGGAGGCAGGAAAGTGATATGATCTGATTTACATTTTTAAATGATCACTCTGGATCTGCAGAGTATCTTAAAAGACATCTTTAAAATAAATACTAACGTGAATACACCAAGAGTACTAAAGATGCCAAGCAATACAATGCAAATCCTAAAGTTAAAATGGCGTTTCAAGATCATCCTGGCATGTATCCGGTCCTTATCCACAGCACCCCAGAAAAGAAATAACCAGCTGAGACATTAACAGTATTTTTGATTATGTCCACAATCTGCCATGTTTACCATTTCGTATAGGGATATTTACACTTAATTCCCTACCAAAATGAAAAATCATTTCCATAGGGAACTATAAATGAACACTTCATTAGATGTATTTCTGCTTTCCATGGGAATTCCCTGGCAGTCCAGTGGTCAGGACTCGACGCTTTCACTACCGAGGGCCCAGGTTCACTCCCTGGTTGGGGAACTAAGATCCCACAAGCCACATGGCACGGCCAAAAAATAAAATTAAATTAAATAAAAAGAAGTATTTCTGCTTTCCACTATAGCCTTTGATTTTAAGCTTTGGAAAACCATGCTGTACCTGCAATTAGAAATTGCATTTTAGAAATACAAATGAGAAAAGGCTGATGTTCATATTTGGCCAGCAGATGTGGTACCAACACCACGGGACGCTTGGGGATGTGAAATGGAAATTGGCCGACCACAGTCTAGGTGCTTTTCTGCTTATTACAGGACCAGCTCCAGGGGACCAGGCTCCCCTCTCAGTGAGTGATTTTTCTTTCTTAGCTTAAAAGAGAATTGGAACAATAAGTGATTTCCACTGTCTGTCTCTATGGCAACAGGTATCCTAATTTCACCTCTTAGATGGCAACTATACCAATTCACTGAATAGCTTTCAGTCCCTGCTATTATGATGAAAAAATTGATTTCATGAAAAATGCTATTTAGGTTATAAGCAAACTTATCCCCCAGCAACCATAAAGTACAGTTTGTAAGACGTAAAATCATTCATAAGCAGAATATACTCTGTGGACTTTTCTTCCTTTTCAGGTGTAGGATATTTATCCCCAACGTCTCTCTTCTAGTTGTTTTTGGATGATAAAATATTATTCTTTTCTTCCTTAACATTTATTTTTATTTAATTATGAAAATTAGTCAGGTTCATTGTAAATAGTTTGGCAAATACGGAAAAAATATAGAAAAGCATATGCAAGAAAATAAAACTCACTCTCCTTATTTAAAAATAATCACTATTAATATCCTGCTAGCATTTTAGGTGTGTATACATATAAATACAACTTAAATGCTATAGTGTATATTTTTTTGTAACCAGACTCTTTCACCAAACATATTATGAGGAATTCTTCACATCATTAAGTATTCTAACATACAATTTTAATGGTTTCAAAGGAGTCCATAATACGGCTTACTGTATTTTATTTAACTTATCCCTCTATGCTGACATTATTAACCATAAATGTTTATGTACACATCTATTGGCTTAGAATAAATCCCTGGATATGAAGTACATGGATCAAATGGGATAAACATTTTAAATTATATTGCCAAATTTTCCCCCCAAATTATATCAATTTATTTTCCCACTGAAGGTAGATGGATAAGAGTATCCATTTCCTTAAATTCTTTATCAGAGGTACAGTTTTTTAAAAAGAAAAAGATTGCCAGTTTGATGGAGAGGGGAAGTATCTCATTATATTTATTTAACATCTTAAATCTAAAACTTATTTTAAGGTTAAATATGTTGTTACATTTTCATTATTTTTTAAGGGTGAGGAGATATATAAATTGCCTGTTCACCTCTGAAGCAAAGACTATTTGTTGTCCCCTAATATCCACTTTACCTCTGTTTCTTAGTAACAGAAGAGATGACTTTTAGTTGAGCACATAGCCCTTTAAAATAAAGACATTTCCCATTTTCATTTGCAGCCAAGTGTGTCTATGTGTCAACTCCAGGTAGGCAAATGTGATCTATGCTTTTTCAGAGAAACGTCCTTAAAGGGAGAGGATAATGCCCTCTTTTTCCTCTTCATCATTCCTGATGGTTAGAATGCAGATATTATGGTTGGAGCTTCAACAGCCATTTTGGACCATGAGGATGTGCTAGAGATGGTGGAGCAGAAAGCTAGAGGGAGCCTAGGTTCTTAAGAATTTTATGTAAGTGCCACCCTGCATGGCTGGTTTCCAGATTTTTATGTGAGAAAATAAAACTTTGTATTTTTAAGCCATGATTAGTTTGCATTTTTAGTTTCATGAAGCTGAACTTAATCCTGACTGATGTAGATTAAGATTTTTTTCCTCATTTTTTTTCTCATTGATTTTTTTTTTCATTGATTTTTAAGTGCTCTTTCTATTTTAAGGTTATTTACACTTTACCTGGCACACATGTCACAAGTTTTTCCAGTTTTTCATTTGGTCCTAATTTTTTTATGGAATTAGGATATGCAAAAATACAGTTATTCTTAAATTTATTTGCTATTTAAATTCCATTATATATTCAGAAAAATCAGATAACAGTATTAGCTTAGAAATATAAATTCCAGAGAAATAGTTTGTCTCAACCATCATAAGGCAGTACTGAGGCATAATTTTACTTCCTATAGGTATGCAATTAAATGGTTACATTGCAGGCTAAAGTCATTTAGATGATGAGAAATTGTGCATAGTTTTGAGGACTTAATCAATAATTCATTGCTTGCTAAAGCAGAGATTTTCCAGTTTTAATCTGTGGAGCTCTAGCTAGGTTCAAAGCATTGCCTCAGAGGTCTCCACTGGGGTTTAGGTGGGGCTGAGTGGGCCAGCTCTGCCTGCCACTCCCAGTTGAGGTTTTAAAGGCAGTCACTCTGCGTTATTCACTGGAGTTCCACAAAAGAGCCCCTGCCATATGATTTCCTCCCAACACAGAGAAAAAATAGAGAGTAACAATTTCCTACCAGATCATAGGCAGCCAGCATCTTTTTCTGCACATCTGGAATTGCCCCCAGAGGCTCCAGATGAGGAAAGTTGTCTTTCATCACAAGAGAGACGGAAGGAGTATTGTCACTGGTGATGAGCCGAGAGGACAGGGTCAACAGGCACTGCTTCAGACTGGCAATTGGAGGGAGTCCGCACAGTTCTTTAACAGACACTATGGCGTTCTGTGGGGAAGAAAACATGGAATTACACTTCTGACCACAAGATACATCCCCCCCAGCACTTCTAGGTTTACACAAAAGTATATTCATTAAAAGTATACCCTTAAATACATATGAAATTTGAAGCAAACTGGATTATAACCAACCAAAAATGTTGAGATACGCATGGAGATAACACGCAGAGCTAATTCACAACCACACTTCATCTTTCTCAGCTTTTAACAACTGCCACAAATATGCCACAAAGCAAAGCAGATTATGACCCAAGGCTACATAGTGCTTTTCAAAGCAGGGCTGTGGAATATTCTGGAATATCTGAAATGTTCTGGACAATGCACACAAATTAATATTGGCCGATCAGGAATATCTTGTTAAATTTGTATCATGATAATCATAAAAGCATGTCAGTGGTTGCACATTGGAGTGCATCTTCTTTGAGCTTTTCCCCTCAAGGTAGCAGGCTGCTATTACCCATCATCCTCCTTTCACATAACCATCAGTGGTATTCCTTTGTCATCTCACCAGAAATGCACCTGACAGACACACATAATAAAACACATTTCACGTAAAGCTACATTTGTCCACGTGACAGGCGTTTAAAAGATTCATTTGAAATAGAAATTATGCCTACTAACAATGAACAATACCTAACCTAATGTGTGTCTCAGGAATTTAGTGACAATGATGGTATTCATTTTTCTAGTCATTAGGCTCTAAACAATCCCAAACCAAAAGGAATTTGAGGTGAGATAAATTATCAGTACTAACTGGAAAAATTTTATCTATAGCCAACTCTCCTTATTATGTATTTTAAACACGTAATACATGCAAAGGACATATTCCAAGAATTATATAGAACTACATAAAATCTACTTCTAATATATAAAGTCAGGTGTAGAAATGACTTATAACTAATCTAACATAGGGGTTTATAATAGTTATAGAATTATGTCAGAAAAAGTCAGGTAGATAATGCTGACATTTGGAGCCTATTTTTAAAACAGCAGCCAAGGCAACCCACCACAAGTTATACGTTTACAATCTAAGTATTTGTATGTGGTTTATATAATATAGTATTTTCTACCATTTTGGTGATTTAAAATTGATTTTAAACCCATTCCAGGATTCCTCTGTGAAATAATGTAAAAATAAAGTTTTCACCAAGTCATGGTTTGGCGTTCAGCATCACATGACTGAGAACCATGAATGACCATTGGGTTTTGGTGGCGGTTAATTCTGGATTTAAAGCTCAATATTCCTATTTATTAAATGCAATATTGGGGAAATTACTTACCCTCTTCAAGCTTGTTTTCTATTTTGAATGTAGGGATTTTTGGTGAAGGTTACTATAAAAATGTTAGTTAAAGGAACAGATAAAGTACATTGAAAAATATTCCTCTCCTGTTTTGCTCTCATACATAGACTCCTACTGCTTCTGCCAAACAACATCTTCTTGCACATTGCAGGAACTAAGCAAGCATTTGCTGTTTGATTATTTCTTAGTAACATGAGCCTAGCATAAGCATATTAAATAGTCTTGAAGAAAAAAGTTTGCAGCCATCTCTGATTATTAAGCATTAATGAAGGCAAGAAAACTGACACTGAATTCCTACATGCTAAGGCTGGGTAATTTACATATACTCTCATTTAATTCTCATAACAATCCTGTGATGTAATTATTACTATTTTTCTTACCTTATGAGGAGAAAACTGATGGCCAGATATCTGAAATAATTTGCTCAAGATCACACAGGGATAGAGTTTAATCCAGAATCCATGTCCTTTCAATTAAAGCACATTTCTAAGAGAAGACTAAAGAGTTTGCAACAAGTTCAAGTGCTGAATGTTGTCTGTTTATTAGTCTTCTTTGTTTCGTGGAGGGCAATTTATTATTGTTGTACACAAACAACTAAGACATCATCTAATAGGCATTACATTTGTTTTATATGACTTCAAATACCCTTCTGTGTTCTTATCTGCAAATATTTTACATGTATACTTATAATTAGTATGCATGTGTTTGTATATATAAAATTTTGTATGTTACATGCACATATAATATTTTATATTCTGTTCTTTTCACGCTGTTTCATATACACATTCCAATATATCAATTTAGTTTTGTACTAGGAACATTTAATGGATATATAAAGCATTTTGCTACATTGATACTCCATTAGCTGGCTTAGTTTAGGCTAGATTTAACATAGCATTCACCATTAGAAACATAAAATATATCTGTTTTACAGAAATAAAGTTACAGATGTAGAAAATAAACTTATGGTTACTGGGTGGGGGGGAGGGATAAATTGGAAGATTGGGATTGACACATACACACTACTATATATAAAATAAATAACTTATAAGGACCTACTGTATAGCACAGGGAACTCGACTCAATACTCTGTCATGGCCTGTATGGGAAAAGAATCTAAAAAAGAGTGGATATATGTATATGTATAACAGATTCACTTTGCTGTACAGCAGAAACTAACACAACATTGTAAATCAACTATACCCCAATAAATTATTTTTTAAATATCTGTTTTATCACAGGCAATTCAGCAGTACATGGGGTTACACATCCTCTGTGATAATTTTTTGAGGAATCAGATCATTAGTAAAACACAATGTTCACTGGTGAGCAAGGGGTCAGAAGACTCAGGGGTAAGGGAGGACAGTATGGGATTTTTCCTACCTGCATATTTTCTCTCATATCTATGGCTTCTCGTAAGGGATGAACTGCTATCTTAAAGATGTCATCTATTGTTTTAAGACCGATATTCCTGAGCATGGTATACTCCCGAACTTTCTTCCCCATTCTCACTGAAAGGCTGCGCTTCTGTGGCTTTCCTCCTCCACTTCTATTAGTTATTGCTATGTGGACAAAAAGAGTCACGTGCTCCATGATGTCACCCACAAAGGAGCGGAGGGGAACATGCCGATATCCAGGCTGCAAACATTCAAACGGTATTGTATATTGCCCTATAAATTCATCCCCAATGTAGTCGTCATCGAGAACCACAAAACGGATCATGGCCAGCTCAGGCAGGTTCACTTGAAACTCAAATGTCTCATCAAAAATAGGATTATCACTGTTTTGCTGTACAGTTTTAGTTCTTTGTTCCGAACAGTCGGCTGGAATCCCATGTATCTCTATACACACGTAGGGATCTATGACATCCCCTTTGGCACAAGCTCCCTTGGGCTTTGGGAAGTTCTGACCACTGATGATCTTAATATGAAGCACTAGAGGAGACACTCCAGGTACAATGCCCTTTGTATTTGCACTGAAGTAAGAAACTTCATCTCGCATGATAGACGGCCTTAGAACATAACCACATCCTCCATTTTGAAGAAACCAGCCTGTGTGAAGGTCCATCATTGGACCCGGAGTCTGGAAATTCATTGCCACAATCTGACAGCCACAATTCCAAAAGTCCTGTGGATTCAAGTTACTGGAATCGATTCTCATGGCATTTGGATAGATTCGTGATAAGAACTTCTTATTATAATTTACAAAATCCTCTGGGTATTCATTTGCAATTCGGCTGGCCTCTGTTTCACTAAATGAACAAATCTCCCAATAGTTTTGGCTTTTCATAGATAGTTCAAAATCCCTGTACTGAACAGATTTACAGATAGACACCAAGTCAGAGAGCTCCCTACACAGCAAGATTTGTTTCTGCTCACCATTGTAATCTACTGACATCCTTCGAGACATTTCAGCTTCTTCATCTTCGTCTGTTACTTCTCCTTCTAAAACATCTGGATCAGAAGGCAATTTCTTTCCTTTCACAATGATCATTCTTTTTAATTTTTCTGGTGATGGGAGGTAGGATTCTGACGGCAAAGGTGCTTCAGTATAGAGTTTACTGCCAAAGACCTTTTTCATCTGTTGAACCATTACCTTCTGCTGGGGTAGGGAGCAGTGATTCCCCAAGCAAAGAATGAGTGGGTACTCAGAAGCCACAAAGGCAAATTTATTTATCACCTCTATGACGCTTCGAAAGGAAAGGTGTGTTGTCATGTTATTTCGATTACAAAGGATTGGTTCATTGTCTGAACCATCATTTACATCAAGTTCAATGCTTCGACAGCCCATTTTCAAAGCTCTAACATACCCGTTAATGTCAGCCGGCCCCCTGAACTGGTCTTCTATGAGATAGGTGTTGTGAGAGGCGTTGATGTAATAGTGAGATAATGGCTGGGTCATATCTTGGGCAACCTTTTTTTGTTCAGGATCAAAAATGTCACATTCTGGTGACAGCAAATACTGGGTAAAGCCATCAATTGCAAGAAACCCTTTCTGACGTCCCTCTTCAGAAAGCTCATATCTCCGAATGATGTCCAAGCACATGTCCTCGGTAATATGGGTGACTCCTTGCTCAGCTTCTAAAAAAAGCATGAGATCATTGGCATCCAAATACTCTTTGTTTTTAGATATCTGTACAAGTAAGAAATACACTTCTGGCCTGGTGCAAAGTTCACAAAAAGCTTCACAGAACTCCTCTTCGGTCACTCGGGTAGTTAGCTTTTCTTTGCTCTTCTGGATTTCTTTAAACTTCAACCTGATCTTGGATTCCTTTAGGGTAGGGTTGAGTTGTTTTATTAACTCTACAGAGGTGTCTTCCAACATGATCCCATTCCCATCAATATCTGCTGCTTCAAACACCTTTTTCAGCCACATAAACCTTGGTGTGTTCTGGTTGCCCTCCATAAAATCAAGGGGTTGCTTACTTCGAGAAACCAGATACCGTAACCCTGACACCCAGATGTTTGCTACATCTGCTGAATTGGCAACTAGGTCCAGAGACTCGTAGTTTTCCCCGTGGAGTATGGAAAAGGCACAGTCCTCACAAATCTGGTCAGCGAGGCCATTGTTTCTAAATGTTTCTGTGTTCTTCCCCAGTCGGATCTCTTTTATGGCAGAAATATCAAGCTTAGCTTTCTCAAGGTCTTTCTTGGAAGGTTCCCAGCGAAGAGCTTGGAGGTCTGTGTCCAGAGTGAAAAAACGGTTGTAAATGCGAGAATTTGGCCGTACTTTCTTCAGTTCACAGCCAGCTTGCATGAAGCTGATGCAGTCGCTCGCACTACTGATTTTCTTTTCTGATGGCATGCTGCTGAAAGACACGGTTTTCTTTCTTCCACCACATTTTTGGTTTGCAGGATCCTGTAAAGCAATTTGAAAATAATGAGTCAATTTCCTTAAGAAAATAGACAAATTCAATAACACTCTATGAGTGCCTCAGACTCCATTCAACTATTATGATTATTTGGACAGGAGCTAGCCTAAATTTTACCTTTTCACTGTTTTGGAAAAGAGAAATTGCCAAGAAAATTGATATTATTAAGTTCAGGAAAAAAACTTATTTTTCCAATGCCTGTGTGTTCTTTGAAATAAAATCAAGTATTAAGCTAACTACAAATCACTCTTATTTGTTCATTAAAGTAGATTTCCTAAGATCCTCTACCTCTTGGTATTTTGACAACCTTGCTCATGTCCCTACAGATATATGGAAGAAATAAAGCTGGATTTCTTTTAAAAGTTTTCCTCATTTACACTTTGCAACAGTTTAATTTTTATACTTAAAACTAGTTCAAATAAAAGATTTTTACCTTAACATGCATTACATCAAAAAGGGCTTACAATATAGCTTAACTAAAAAAAAAAAATCACTATTTTTCCTCAAATTATTTTGAAGAATAAAGGCAACTTGAAAGTCAGATTGAGAGCTAACAATAGACAAATGACTCTCACCTGAGCAATTTTTCAGACCCAGGTAAACAATTTAAATGAACATTTATGATAGAGCTGCCATAGGATCCAGCAAAAGATGAAAACTCTAATTTGAAAAGATACATGCACCCCAATGTTCATAGCAGCACTATTTACAATAGCCAAGACACAGTAGCAACCTAAGTGTCCATAAACAGAAGATGTGATGTATATACAATGGAATATTACTCAGCCATAAAAAAGAATGAATTGATGCCATTTGTAGCAACATGGATGGACCTAGAGATTATCATACTAAGTGAAGTAAGTCAGAAAGAGAACGACAAATACCGTATGATATGCCTTATATGTGGAATCTAAAATATGATACAAATGAACCTATTTACAAAACAGAAACAGATTCACAGATGTGGAAAACAAACTTATGATTACCAAAGGGGAGAGGGAATGGGAGAGGGATAAATTAAGAGTTTGGGATTAACAGATACAAACTACCATATACAAAATAGATAAACAACAAGGTCCTACTGTATAGCACAGGGAACTATATTCAATCTCCTGTAATAAATCATTATGAAAAAGAATATATACATAGTAATATATGTAATATATATCTGAATCACTTTTCTGTACACCAGAAACTAAGACAACATTGTAAATCAACTATATTTCAATAAAAAAATAAAAATAAATGGACATTATGAGATTCACACCTACATTTCAGTATAATGCTATTAGCAGCCATTGTGTAAAACCAAACAGAAATATGAATGGCTCCACTAATTTCTGAGGTTCTTCCAATGTGAATTAAATTTCAAAGCCTTTTGCCATAAGATTTCACAGGGAACACTTGCATCTTACCTTTTACCCATTTCTGTAAGTGTCCTTGTATCTTAGTCTCACAGAGTCCCGATTTCCTCAGCCCACTTGGCCCTTCCCTGAACAGCAGTGTCAACAGGGCATCAGACTTCATCTGCGCAGAGTAGTGTATTTTAAGCAGGTGAATTTCTTGTGGCTATTTCCGTCTTGGCTGTGTCTAGGTCTTTTCACCTATTGTCTTTTCTAAATTTCAGGTCCAGTCCTCTGAACACTCATGATCATAAGACGATGTATTTCATCTTAGTCCTGGACCATCCACTGTGTCTCTCACTCCCAATTCATTTGCACTGAATATCTGAACAATGCCACTTAAAACTGGATTTTTCTTTATACTTTCTTCTGTTCAGACCATAGACTCAGATTAACAATGCTCCCAATCATATTATCAATTCAGATAATTCTCCCAGGAACAAATTTCCCAAAAGTACCTTAGTGCATGTTTAAAGTGCTCAATTTTATAAAGCATATCAAAGAGGCAGCAAGGTATAGAGAGCAAAAGGCATGGTCCTTAGGGTAGAAATAGCTAGTCTCCAGTTGGCATTACTCCACTCACTAGTGACCTTGGGTAAGTTACTTAGCCTCTCTGAATCTTAATTTCTGCTTTTAAGTAGGAACTAATAATCATTTTATATAATAGAGCATTACTGTGAGACGCAAAAGGGAAAATGTTCATGAATATTCTTTGTAAGGTTAATCTTTTTGAAGGGAGAGGAACATTTCATCATACACCTGGTCTCTGTAGGACTTTCAGTAGGCACTGACCAGGATATTGGAGTTATCCAGAAGTTGATTCATTCCTGACCTATGAGCATTTAAGACAGATCTTCAGTGAAAAACTGAAAATGTTTAAAAACAGCCATATGATATTACTATTTTAAACACTGAAAAGTGTAGCCAAAGTAATCTAGGCTGTTTCCTTCAGGCATTCTTTTAAAACAGGTTAGAATCTCTCTTCTAGGGTATCATTTAATTGTGGTCTTGCCTGTAAGAGTCTCCCTATCTTATGATTCAGAAAAAGGCAGGATGATTTATTAATCAATTGACTAAAACCTTGCCTGTGAAAAAGAAACAAAATTTGCTTTAGTTATGGGATGTAGGTGGGGTGATTCATTAACTCAAATATATGTCTGATCTTCAAGTGACAAAGATATAAATTACTCAATTTAGATTAGAGGATATTGTCTCTTGGTGCCCTGGCATTTAAGAACTTAGCCCCTGCTTTCCCAGAGAGTTGTTATTTTTAATTATCCCACAGTGGTCAATTTCCTCATCTTTAAGTTAAAAAACAACCATAAATCTTCAGCTGTTTATATGCAGATGCACTATTGGAACACATTTAAATTTGTCACAGCCCACATGCTCAGAAATATCAGATGTTTGTGTGTATTTTTCCACATCATCAAGGTAAGAACCTAAAGGTATTGCTGAGATGGGATTAATCTAACAAGTAAAATACTGAAGGAAACTGTGAATTGTGATGGTAAATTAGACTGTGACTCAGCTTTTAAAGCTACTATTTCACTAGACTTTTAAGTATTGAGAGCTTTCACATTAAATATTATTTTTATATAAGCAGATCATATTCCAAATAAGATGATTGTCAACAGAATTATAAAACCTCTAATAGTTTCTAACAAAGCTTAAATGGGAAATCAGTGTTCCTCTGAATGCATGTATATATTTCCTCTACCCTATGCATGGTATTATACCATCCTTCTCCATGGTCTAAGTGCCAATCTTGACTTCAGCCACTATTTTTTGAGAGCAAAACTACTGCTGTCAGAATAGCTTTCTCTTATAAGCCTCTCTTCTTTGTGGTGATATTGCCTCATATCAAGACTTTCTCTCCTAGTAAGATAAGTCTTTAAGAAATAAGTGTTTTATATCTACGCTACAAAAGAATCCACCTGCCTTGTAATGCTTATTTCTTGCCTTGACATGCAACTTTTACATGATTATAAAACTTAACCTAAAATGCTTTAAAACTTGGAACCAGTGGAAAAGATAACAATCTTTAGGTTGTCGTCTCACAAAGGACAAAATCCAAAGTTATTACAAGCCCCCAAATGAGCAAGTATATATACTTTATATATATAATATAGAGAGAGAGCCATAGTACATATGAACAAATAGTTTGCTGTTGACTAGAGCCAAGATTATTTATATTCAAAATATGCCGGAAAAGTTTCAGGACTCTGATGTTTCTCTACGTCTGTTCTTTCAATGGTGACGCTATGCATTAGCTCTGAAAAGTTGGCAGAAGGGGAGATGGAAACTGTGTTAGAGTGGACGGGGACGACGGGCTACTCCAAATCTCTTTCTGAGCTTCTTCACCACCAAGGCCTCTTTGCTGAGCCCTACACCCCTCTGTAGTTCCCTCAAGATGATCTTAGCAGATTGATGGTGGGAAAGGAGTACTAGTCTAATAAACAGACTGGGGGTATCTCCAACTGAAGAAAATTAAAGTACTGGTTATAGATCTTCCTGTTGATAAACACACCAAAAAAAATTTGATGATGAAATAAGAGCAAGTCCATTGCAGTTATCTATATATTAGGAAGACAGGTACTTCTGGCACTTTCCAAGAGAAACCAAAGTTTGTTTTTAGTTCCGGTGTGCTCTTGCCAGTTTCTAGCTCATGAGATGACTGAACTGACTCCAATGACCATAAGGTCATTATTATAAGGAGATTATTATAAGGTATGAGAACTTGACATTTATTTCAAAGCTAAATTTCCTCACTCTGGAATGAAAAGAAGAGGCTAGAGTACAAATTCCTCCTCCCCAAAAAGTTTTTTCTTAGAGCAGCTTACAAAATAAAAAGTCTGAACAGCACATTGTGATGTCTCTATCCCCTAAATTAAAGCTGAGCCTAATATTCTAGTGGGGTCCGAAAATTCATCAGGCGTTGAGCTCAATTTTTTCTATTTCCTGACGTTTTGTGTTTAAGTTTCCAAATTATAATTTCACAAGAAGGGATCACATTTAATCAAGTTATATAATAAATAAACCAAACTGTGTTTATATGTTCTCTGAACATTTCCAGATAAGACCTTACATTTGGATCTACTGTCTTCTTAAATTAATCAATACTCTACATGAAGGATTTAATCATCAGAATCAAGAAGAGTCTCATAAACTGGCAAAGCAACAGACAAATGTTTTAGTCTTTGATGAAAACAGTACAAGACATTGATTTGTCTATGAACACTGTTTCTAATATATGCATACCAAAGATAATTTCTATCTAACCTCGTGATATAAGGGTTGATGTCTAATCTTAAGAATAATTTCAAAATATTAGGGGAAAATGGTCAAATGTTGTTCTAGTTTTTTTTAAATTTTTCATTATTTTCTACAATACTGTTGCTTATACACTATTAGGAGTAGGGTACCAGTCATGATCACATGAGATTCCCACACAAGAGTAAAGGCTTTATACCTCCCTAAACATGCTTTATTAAACTAAATTTGGGGGAAAATGTTCAGATAAATCGAATTAATAAACCTGTTTCCATAAGTTCCCATTGGCATTTGCTCTCTGAGCCTAACAAGATAAGATATGCTGCAAGTTTCTTAACAAAACTCAGCAAACAAAAGCATTTTTCATCAGAACACACTCATAAGCCCCAGAGAGAACTCTGCTTATTCAATGAAAGCACAGTTTTGAGTCTCAATAATGAATTATTTCAATATAATAATTTCAAAAAAAGTGTACTAAAGCAGCACAAAAATGTGAATGTACCCAATGCCATAGAACTATGCACTTAAAAATGGTTAAAATGGTAAACTTTATGTTATGCCTATTTTACCACAAAAAAAAAGAACATATTGAAGCACTGTACAAAACCTTATGAGTAAAGGAAACATACCCAGGTTTCCCTACCTCTGACCTGACAAGCATGTTTAAACATCTAATTGTAATGTAATGTATTCCTTCCATGTTTTTTGTTTTTTGTTTTTTTGGTAAGTTGTTATTAACTGAATGACGATTCTTTGTTAAAACAGAACAAATTTACAAAAACTTTAAGGATGGCAATCAAAACACCAGGTGTAAAACTGTGATTAGAAAGAAACTTATTTCATAATACAGAAATCCAGCTACAGAAATACAGATACACTAAAGTGACATTTGCTTTTCTTCTTTAGTAAAAGAGGGGGGGAAACATTTATTTTTGAATAGTTCTCTTAAGAAAGTCTCCACATAAAAATTTAATAGACTATAACTAAAAGGCAAGCAAAAATATAGCACATAAATCTTATTTTCACCATAAGGAGCCTATCTTTTTCTTATAGACAACCTATGAACTATAACTCTACACTAATAATATTCATTCTGGTTTTATGAACTTCCAAGCAAAATTCAGAAAAGGTTTAGTTGATACATGAAACCTTCAAAGGATTGTAGACAATATAATTTAGGACCCAAATGAGCCCCAACAGTGGATGCTGAGAGGCCTTTGGTCTCCATTCTTCATTCATTCATTCAACAAACAATGATAGGTACCTACTTCATGCTAAGAACTAGCACATTTAAGAGTTTTGAAGAAACTGATAAAGTCTGACTTTTATCTTAAATAGATCACTTTGGATGCGTACTAGAAGGATGTGATATGGACAAAACTGAAGATGGTGCAGTAGGTAAGCAGCATCAAAGGAAAGAGATGGTGATGGCCCGAGGTAGATAGCTAATAAAAGGAAGGGTGAGCAGTGTGAAGTATCAAGAAATTGGAGGTAAGATCAGAAGTTCTTGATTCAGTCTAGGATGACTCCTAGGTTTCTGGTTTGAATGAGATGTGAATGGAAATATTGCTAAAAGAGAGGAAATACAAGGAGAGGTAAAGTTGAAAATGAAGTAGGTTTACTTCGGGTTATGGTGGATTATAGATGAGTATGGGCCACCTAGGTGAAGAGGCTGGGCAGAGGAGAAGACCTAAAGGGAAAAAAAGGCTAAGGGGTAAGAGAACCAGGGGCGTGAATCTCACAGGAACCAAGGAACAGATTTGAAGGAGCAAGTGTTAGAAAATAAGATGTTAAAGTGGCTTATTGGATTCAGTCATCAAGCTATTTACTGGTAACTTTAATAAGAGAATGTCTTATGTTGCCTTCAAAATGGTGAGGATGGTGACAGGGGTGAGAGCCAAACTGCAGCCTGAAAAGAGTTGAGAGCAAAGGGTTCCAGGAAAGCAGAAGAGCAGGTATAAAAGTCCTTTGGTGGGAAAGAAGGTCAAGATAACTACAGTATAATAAGTGAGGGGTAGAGAGGCCCCAGATGAGAAGGAAACAACAGGCAGAGACTGAGAGTGATAAGCCAAGAGAAGGCTACCCTCACAATGCTGGCTTTATTGACTTATATTGGTGGTAGCTCAAGGAATGGAATCCAAGTCTAATGTATACATTAGATGTGCATAATGTGTGTCATATATACCTATATTTAAAGTATCGTGTCCAATGCATCTATGCCCAAATCCACAACCGTACCTGGCAGTTAGGCACTCTGGAAAACACCCAGCCCCCGACACAAGGCCTAACTCTTCCCACAAAACTCCAGGAGTTGGGGATGGTGGTATCGTCACTACAGCTGTTGCCTTCAAGTTTCAAGTAAGGGAAGGTTGCAACTGTAGAATTACACCATTTTTTTCACACTGAAATTTCCAAAGTTATTCTCTCACAGTCAACTCAAATTACTTAATGCAAAGTCACAAACAGGTGATGTCACTTACTTATGATGAGCACCATGTGACCCACCTGATGTCACTGTGTGGGACAGTGGGGGTGGAGGTCCTGATGGGCATTGCTGAGAAGTGGCTGAAGCCTGACCCAAGCTCTGTGAACCACGGGCTCTCCCTGGTGGCTCTCACTAAGCCTAGTTGGTAAGAAGCTGAATTTTCTTATCCATAAAGTAAGTGTTCATTCTCTACACCATCTTATAATTCAAGAGGATTCATTAAAGGCAATGTGTGAAGTTATTCATGCACATATCTCTCGCCAAATTAAGTTTTATGTCTGTATTTAACATTACATTTAATTTATAAAAGGTGATCCATTTAATAAAATGCACTAAAGCCATCCCCTTTAGGAAACCTACTCCACTGTGTACATACCATGGCTGTGTTATGAAATTCACTGAATTATAGGAAGCCGGAGACCCTCTAAACATTCTTTTAAATGACATCTCTTAAATGACCCTCCTCACTTGAAAACAAAAATTGTTGATTTTCTAAAGGCAAAGATGGAATAAAATGTAGAAAGAGTCTATTTCAGCCTGGGTTCTTAGTACCTTTGATTTGTTTAACGGAGGAAGCTTTCTGCTGTGCTATATCTCACTGCAATCATTCACTCATTAGAATTCATTAAGATATTACTCTAAATAAAAGTGGTTATCTCAAGTTCTTCTGCTGTATGGTTTCTACCCAGTTAGGGTTTTTCTGCAAGTATAATTCTCATCATGCATGTTCCATGCATTAGTTCAAAATACAGCATTCACTTATGCAAAGATTAACTGAACACATACTATGTGCTAGACACCATCCCAGTGATTAGTGCTTTAAAAATTATTAATCCCAACACTAATGGCACCTGGAATAAGTGCTTTCTTTCCATCACACACAGGTTTTTATAACTGATGAAATTTGTAAGTAGAATAATGACAAAATCTTCAAATTTAATAAATCAAACAAAGCATATAACGAATGCTTCTAAATAAATAAAAACAGCTTTAAATAACATTGAGGATGTTTGAGAACCAAAACCACCAAGGGGCACAAGAGCTGGTGAGGTGATATTTAAAAGGGAGTACTAGTAATTAAGTACAGTTAAGTTACAGCTTTAGCACTAGGGCATTTATCTAGATACTTAAAGTTGGACAAGAAAAAAATTAAGCTTTGAAATGTTCAAAATCTATAAAGGTCTTAGTTAAAATAATTTTTAAATTATTGTCACTTAACCAGAAAACAAATATGGTTTTCACATGGAGCTACACTATAATTTTATGCCATGAGAAAAAATCTTAAATTACATAGCCCTACCTGTGACTCCATTATTCCCAGATGTTCTAGAAAGACCTTGCCACTAACAGTGTGGCTAGTAAGAGTTTGCTGCAGGAACCCAGAAGATGGCATCAGTGGGTTTAGTCACACCAAAGTCCTGTTGCCAGGTTCTCATAGTAACTGCTAATAGACTGCAAAGCACATTATTAGCCACAATAGTACTGGATTTTCAATAGGTTAACGTTTTTATAATGCCTCCTAAAATAACTGGAATAGCAAAATCAAGATTAAGGAGGCACATTCTATCAGTTTCATTTTGCAACAAGAGGCTTCTTTATTCTCTAGAGCATAATGAGTGGCACAGGCTAAAAAGGCTTTGGTTTGAAATTTTTAACAAAACTGGGAAGAAACCAACTCAAAGGAATGGTAACAATAACAGTAAATCATACCAAAGTATCCTTTCTGGCTCACAATTTTAGGAACGCTATATCCTGATTTATATATTTTAAATGTTATTTATGATGTTTGTTCAATAACAGTGGACTAAAGGTGAAGAATTACCACTGCTTGAACTTTCTTCTATAAACCTTCCTCCCTGTGATTCATTCAAGAGGCAAAATCATAAACCTAATGAAAAATCTCTGACCTTTCATTGCAGATCAATGCTCATAGGTAAAATCAAAGACTATTCACCTGTTTGGAATTTTTTTCACCTGTACAGAAATTAAGTCCATATAGGTGAGGAGGTCGATATTGACTTTGGAAGCCCGTTGTCTCCAGACGTCCGATCATTCTATTGTGCCATTGATTCTTGCCATTTCTGTTTTGCCCACAGAATGAGGGCACAAACTCTGCTACTGTTTATTGTGAAACCTCACTAACTGATGGACTTTCTATTTTCAACTCTTATTTCCCCGCAAGTCCACGAGCATAGATGTTCCTTTATAGTGTCAACTGCCTTCCTGGGAAAGGCTTGTTTCTCACTTAAATCTCACCAATCTCCTCTTGCATCCTTCACAGTCCACTACTTTGTATACAGTAGTGGTACAAGGTACATCAACACTCCCATTTTTCTAGTCAAAAACATGATGTTTTCAACTAATCCAGTTGCTACATGAAATGCATGGTTTTGCTTATTGTAAGTCCCAGGAGAATATGTTAACAGTACTGTGTCTTAGCAGCACCAATATGAACAAAATGAAGTGGACACAAATAAAGGTCATCTGACCATTATTCAGTGGCTTCTGAAGAAGGACATGCTGCTATCAATCCTATTCCTCTAAGACAGATGTCCACCTCACACTCAAAAACACTACATTTAAAATTTATCAGTAGCCTGTGCAACTCTCAGCAGAGGTGCCAAGAACCAAGTGGGCCTGGAGACTGAGATATGATTCTGTCCTTCATCACAAGACTCCCTACACAGCAGGCTCAGGAATCCTGGCTGAACTTATGCCAGAGCCTACTTTGTTGTTTCTGGTGTGAGGATTAATCAGAGGTGCTCTTTATAGAAGGCAATATGTCATGGTCCCTATAAAAAGAACGTCTGTAATGAAGAATATGTAAATGTATGCTTTTATTTTTTTTAAGATTTTTTTTGATGTAGACCATTTTTAAAGTCTTTATTGAATTTGTTACAATATTGCTTCCATTTTATGTTTTGGCTTTTTGGTGGTGAGGCATGTGGGATCTCAGCTCCTCGACCAAGGATCGAACCCACACCCCATGTATTGGAAGATGAAGTCTTAACCACCGGACCGTCAGGGAAGTCCCAATGTATGCTTTTAATACCTATCTTGCTAACGCATCTCTTTCAGTGTATTGTTGTAGAGATTAAATAGAATGCCCTAATTATTTCGTAGGTATAACTGTATAATTAACACTTAATTAGGGCATCCATCAGAAATTGATATATGATTAGGGAGGCGTTTAAACCTATGCATAATTGTTTTCATTCCAACTAATGTTGCACATTTACTTAAACTACATTATCTGAAAAATTAAAATATCAATAGGAATGGAACATTATTAAATATAGTTCATGTCAAAAATGTTCCTGAAAAATGTTTGCATTTTCCTTTGTGTGCTAAATAACCAGTTCACAGAATAGTTTCTGCTTCATTTTGACTTTTCAATTTTTAATGGTAATATTTACCATCAAATATGAGGCACCAACATATTATTTACATTGATTTCAGTCACCTTGGAATTTAAACGTATTCTCCAGTCATCTAGATTTGAATAAAACATATTTAAAACTGAAAAGGAAATGCCCAATATGTTTCAACACTATGTGAGTTCTACCATTTGTTATCATAGGGTGTTACTGGAGCTGAGTTTCAGAAACAGATGTGATTTATAAAAATAAAATCATGTAGAATTTGAAAGTTTCTAGGAGAGTAGATCTTAAAAGTTCTCATCACAAGAAAAACAAATTTTAAATATGTGTGGTGATAGATGTTAACTAAACTTATTATGGTAATTATGTCACAATATATAAATATATCAGATCATTATGTTGTACACCTAAAACAAATACCATGTTATGTGTCAATTAAATCTCAATTTAAAAAAGAAAATCATTCAGAGTTATATTAGCTTAAGTGGAAATAAGGTTATAGTCAGCCTTGCTACAGAGCATAAAGATGAATTAATGAAATAGAATTTGAAAAATGGTCAAATTCCAGGAATTCATGATTCTCTGTGCAACATTTGTTAGGGACAAGATTTCAGACTATATACATCATTTATAAATTCCAATTGGAGTAAATATAAAATATATAACTATCAGTGGTATTTCTTAGAGATAGAATCAGTGCCATTGTACTATATAGAAATAAACATGTTTAGGTTTCTCATTAAGAGAAAAAAATCTTACAAGAGATTTAAAAACAATAAATTTACTTTATAAAAACATCTTATAAATGTGTGTGACTCGGGACATGAAGATTAAATGTCAATTTTATAAAAATATAATTCTATTGAAACCTAAAATACAATTCATTTGTAGTCTAAATCCATTTTTCTCTACACTCAGGGAAGTCTAGTCTACTACTTAATAAATAAATGTATATCATAACTAATGGACCATTTCTTGCATTTGCATTAAGTTTTACAGATTCTAAAATTTATACTTAAGTTATTTTAAGCTTCCCAGTTGAATATTTCTTCTGTAATAGATCCCTAAGAGCAATCTCTAAACTTTGTATAAGGTAGATCCCTGAATCACATATAAAATAGAACATCAATTCTCTGACCCAATGCAATGTAAAAACACATCCTTAATATTTTTTTTCTCCTATGATAATAATAGAATATGTGGCTTCAGTACTTGTTACCATAGAGATGTAAAATCTTTGACTCAAATAGCTAACTTGACTTGAAAATCAAGATGAATCTGATTAAAGGTTTCAAGTTTTATCCATAACTTCTGGAATGGGTTAGTAGCAACTAACACTTTAATCCTTACTGTATTACCTCTCTTTAACTGAATATCGGTATCTGTCCACGTACAATAAACAGATGGCAGAACTCAGAGAATATGTATTCTCAGCACAGAGCCTCATTTAGGGTGAAGGCTCCCTGGTTAAAGCAGAAACAAATCTATTGTCTGAATTTAGAAAAATGTAAAAGGAAAGTATGTAAGGACTGTTTTTATTTGAGATAATAAAACTCAAAGTCCATAAATACCTTACTTATAGAAATTACTGAAATAATTAAATTTCTTCTCCCCACAGCATTTGGGTTGGGGGCTAATGGATTTTAGTGTCACGATCACCACCTACCTGTATGACTTTGTGACAGGCAAAAAGGTCTATAGCTATTGTTCTTATTTATCAGAATAATGTAATAATTTCTGCCTAATTCATACAGCTATCTCAAGGATCAAAGGAAATAAAGCATGCTAAAGCACTTTGAAAAGCATAAAACTCCAAAACAGTGAATTATAGATGCATCTTATTTATTAATATAAGCAAAATATGGCAATATATTAAAAGAGTAATCAATTTTTCAAAAAGTCAGGTTTATTCCAGGGATATAAGAATGTATCAACATTAAGCAAGCCATCAATGTAATTCAATAAATAAATAGATTAAAAGAGAAAAACAATATGATCCTACCTATAAATTCCTCAAAGGCAATAAACATTAATTCCAAAGAAAACTCTCACTAAACTAAGAAAAGAAGATAACTTCCTTCACATGATCAAAATCCTATTTCAGAATCCTAAAGGAAACATCATACAAACTGGTAAAGATTTAGAAGAATTCTCATTAAAATAAAAAATGGAAACAAAAGGCTACTATATTACTCTATATTTTAACATAATTCTGGGTACTTAAGCCAAAGCAATAAGGCAAGGATAAGAAATTAAGAATAAAATATTGTAAAGAAGGTGAAAGATCATGACTAGTTGCAGAGAAGATAATAATTTACCTAGAAAATTCAAAATGATCAACTGAAAATTATTAGAAATAATAAAACTGATGGTGGGGGGGGGACCTTGAAGATGGCGGAAGAGTAAGACGCGGAGATCGCCTTCCTCCCCACGGATACACCAGAAATACATCCACACGTGGAACAACTCCTACAGAACTCCTACTGAAGGCTGGCAGAAGACCTCAGACCTCCCAAAAGGCAAGAAACTCCCCACGTAACTGGGTAGGGCAAAAGAAAAAACAGAGACAAAAGAATAAGGACGGCACCTGCACCAGTGGGAGGGAGCTGTGAAGGAGGAAAAGTTTCCACACACTAGGAAGCCCCTCCGCGGGCGGAGACTGCGGGAGGCAGAGGGGGGAGTATCGGGACCGCGGAGTAGTGCACAGCGACGGGTGCGGAGGGCAAAGCGGGGAGATTCCTGCACAGACGATCGGTGCTGACCGGCACTCACCAGCCCGAGTGGCTTGTCTGCTCACCCGCCGGGGCGGGCGGGGCTGCGAGCTGAGGCTCGGGTTTTGGTTTTGGACGGAGCTCAGGGAGAGGACTGGGGTTGGCGGCTTGAACATAGCCTGAAGGGGTTAGTGCACCACGACTAGCCGGGAGGGAGTTCGGGGAAAAGCCTGCACCGGCCGAAGAGGCAAGAGACTTTTTCTTCCCTCTTTGTTTCCTGGTGCGCGAGGAGAGGGGTTTAAGAGCGCTGCTTAAAGGAACTCCAGAGACGGGCGCGAGCCGCGGCTAAAAGCGCGAACCCCAGAGACGGGCGCGAGCCGCGGCTGAGGGCGCGAGCCCCCGAGACGGGCGCGAGCCGCGGCTGAAAGCGCAAACCCCAGAGACGGGCGCGAGCCGCGGCTGAGGGCGCGAGCCCCCGAGACGGGCGCGAGCCGCGGCTAAAACCGCGGACCCCAGAGACGGGCGGGAGACGCTAAGGCTGCTGCTGCCGCCACCAAGGGGCCTGTGTGCGAGCACAGGTCACTCTCCACACCCCTCTTCCGCGGAGCCTGTGCAGCCCGCCACTGCCAGGTTCCCGGGATCCAGGGACAACTTCCCCGGGAGTACGCACGGCGGGTCTCAGGCTGGTGCAACGTCACGCCGGCCTCTGCCGCAACGTCACACTGCCTCTGCCGCCCGCAGGCCGGCCCCGCACGCAGTGCCCCTCCTTCCCCCATCCCCCAACCCCCGGCCTGAGTGAGCCGGAGGCCCCGAATCAGCGGCTCCTTTAACCCCGTCCTGTCTGAGCGAGAAAACAGACGCCCTCCAGCGACCTACACGCAGAGGCAGGGCCAAATCCAAAGCTGAGCTCCTGAGAGCTGTGAAAACAAAGAAGAGAAAGGGAAATCTCTCCCAGCAGCCACAGAAGCAGCGGATTAAAGCTCCACAATCAACTTGATATACCCTGCATCTGTGGAATACCTGAATAGACAAGGAATGATCCCAAATTGAAGAGGGGGAATTTAGGAGCGAGATCTATGATTTTTTTCCCTTTTCCTCTTTTTGTGAAGGTGTACGTGTATGCTCCTGTGTGACATCTAGTCTGTATACTCTAGCTTCCACCATTTGTCCTAGGGCTATATCCGTCCATGACTTTTTTTAAAAAATTCTTTTTCTAAATAATTAAGTTTAATTGTAATAACTTTATTATACTTTACCTTCGTTCTTTCTTTCTTTCCTTCCTTCCCTTCCTCCTTTAGACAACGAATCACCCCAAATTGAGGAGGTGGTCTCAGGGAGCAGGATTTATGATTTTTCCCCCTTTACCTCTTTTTGTGAAGGTGTATGTGTATGCTTCTGTGAAAGATTTTCTCTGTATAGCTTTGCTTCCAACATTTGTCCTAAGGTTCTATCCGTCCCTTTTTTTTTCTAAATATTTTTTAATTCAATAACTATATTATACTTTATTTTATTTTTACTGTATCATCTTTCTTTCTGTCTTTTTTTCCTTCTTTCCCTCCTTCCTTCCTTCCTCCCTCCCTCCCCCCCTCCCTCCTTTCTTTCCTTCTTTGCTTCTCTCTTCCTTCCTTCCTTTCCTCCTTTCCTTCTTTCTTTCCTCATACTTCTACTAATTCTCTCTACTTTTTCTCCCTTTTATTCTGAGCCGTGTGGATGAAAGGCTCTTGGTGCTCCAGCCAGGAGTCAGGGCTCTGCCTCTGAGGTAGGAGAGCCAACTTCAGGACACTGGTCAACAAGAGACCTCCCAGCTCCACATAATATTAAACAGCGGAAATCTCCCAGAGACCTCCATCTTAACACCAGCACCCAGCTTCACTCAACGACCAGCAAGCCACAGTGCTGGACAACCTATGCCAAACAACTAGCAAAACAGGAACACAACCCCACCCATTAGCAGAGAGGCTGCCTAAAATCATAATAAGGCCACAGACACCCCAAAACACACCACCAGACGTGAACCTGCCCACTAGAGAGACAAGATCCAGCCTCATCCAGCACAACACAGGCACTAGTCCCCTCCACCAGGAAGCCTACACAACCCACTGAAACAACCTTAGCCACTGGAGACAGACATCAAAAACAACGGGAACTACGAACCTGCAGCCTGCAAAAAGGAGACCCCAAACACAGTAAGATAAGCAAAATGAGAAGACAGAAATACACACAGCAGATGAAGGAGCAAGATAAAAACCCACCAGACCTAACAAATGAAGAGGAAATAGGCAATCTACCTGAAAAAGAATTCAGAATAATGATAGTAAGGATGATCCGAAATCTTGGAAGTAGAATGGACAAAATGCAAGAAACAGTTAACAAGGACCTACAAGAACTAAAGATGAAACAAGCAACGATGAACAATGCAATAAATGAAATTAAAATCACTCTAGATAGGATCAATAGCAGAATAACTGAGGCAGAAGAACGGATAAGTGACCTGGAAGATAAAGTAGTGGAAATAACTACTGCAGAGCAGAATAAAGAAAAAAGAATGAAAAGAACTGAGGACAGTCTCAGAGACCTCTGGGACAACATGAAACGCACCAACATTCGAATTATAGGGGTTCCAGAAGAAGAAGAAAGAAAGAAAGGGACTGAGAAAATATTTGAAGAGATTATAGTTGAAAACTTCCCTAATATGGGAAAGGAAATAGTTAATCAAGTCCAGGAAGCACAGAGGGTCCCATACAGGATAAATACAAGGAGAAACACGCCAAGACACATATTAATCAAACTGTCAAAAATTAAATACAAAGAAAGCATATTAAAAGCAGCAAGGGAAAAACAACAAATAACACACAAGGGAATCCCCATAAGGTTAACAGCTGATCTCTCAGCAGAAACCCTACAAGCCAGAAGGGAGTGGCAGGACATACTGAAAGTGATGAAGGAGAATAGCCTGAAACCAAGACTACTCTACCCAGCAAGGATCTCATTCACATTTGATGGAGAAATTAAAACCTTTACAGACAAGCAAAAGCTGAGAGAGTTCAGCACCACCAAACCAGCTTTACAACAAATGCTAAAGGAACTTCTCTAGACACGAAACACAAGAGAAGGAAATGACCTATAGTAGCGAACCCAAAACAGTATATAAAATGGAAATAGGAACATACATATCAATAATTACCTTAAATGTAAATGGACTAAATGCTCCCACCAAAAGACACAGATTGGCTGAATGGATACAAAAACAAGACCCTTATATATGCTGTCTACAAGAGACCCACTTCAGAACTAGAGACACATACAGACTGAAAGTAAGGGGATGGAAAAAGATATTCCATGCAAATGGAAACCAAAAGAAAGCTGGAGTAGCAATTCTCATATCAGACAAAATAGACTTTAAAATAAGGACTATTAAAAGGGACAAAGAAGGACACTACATAATGATCAAGGGATCGATCCAAGAAGAAGATATAACAATTGTAAATATTTATGCACCCAACATAGGAGCACCTCAATACATAAGGCAAATACTAACAACCATAAAAGGGGAGATCAACAGTAACACATTCATAGTAGGGGACTTTAACACCCCACTTTCACCCATGGACAGATCATCCAAAATGAAAATAAATAAGGAAACACAAGCTTTAAATGATACATTAAACAAGATGGACTTAATTGATATTTATAGGACACTCCATCCAAAAACAACAGAATACACATTTTTCTCAAGTGCTCATGGAACATTCTCCAGGATAGATCATATCTTGGGTCACAAATCAAGCCTTGGTAAATTTAAGAAAACTGAAATTGTATCAAGTATCTTTTCCGACCACAACGCCATGAGACTAGATATCAATTACAGGAAAAGATCTGTAAAAAACACAAACACATGGAGGCTAAACAATACACTACTTAATAATGAAGTGATCACTGAAGAAATCAAGGAGGAAATAAAAAAATACCTAGAAACAAATGACAATGGAGACACAACGACCCAAAACCTATGGGATGCAGCAAAAGCAGTTCTAAGGGGGAAGTTTATAGCAATACAAGCCCACCTTAAGAAGCAGGAAACATCTCGAATAAACAACCTAACCTTGCACCTCAAGCAATTAGAGAAAGAAGAACAAAAAAACCCCAAAGCTAGCAGAAGGAAAGAAATCATAAACATCAGATCAGAAATAAATGAAAAAGAAATGAAGGAAACAATAGCAAAGATCAATAAAACTAAAAGCTGGTTCTTTGAGAAGATAAACAAAATAGATAAACCACTAGCCAGACTCATCAAGAAAAAAAGGGAGAAGACTCAAATCAATAGAATTAGAAATGAAAAAGGAGAAGTAACAACTGACACTGCAGAAATAAAAAAAATCATGAGCGATTACTACAAGCAACTCTATGCCAATAAAATGGACAATCTGGAAGAAATGGACAAATTCTTAGAAATGCACAACCTGCCAAGACTGAATCAGGAAGAAATAGAAAATATGAACAGACCAATCACAAGCACTGAAATTGAAACTGTGATTAAAAACCTTCCAACAAACAAAAGCCCAGGACCAGATGGCTTCACAGGTGAATTCTATCAAACGTTTAGAGAAGAGCTAACACCTATCCTTCTCAAACTCTTCCAAAATATAGCAGAGGGAGGAACACTCCCAAATTCCTTCTACGAAGCCACCATCACCTTGATACCAAAACCAGACAAGGATGTCACAAAGAAAGAAAACTACAGGCCAATATCACTGATGAACATAGATGCAAAAATCCTCAACAAAATACTAGCAAACAGAATCCAACAGCACATTAAAAGGATCATACACCATGATCAAGTGGGGTTTATTCCAGGAATGCAAGGATTCTTCAATATACGCAAATCTATCAATGTGATAAACTATATTAACAAATTGAAGGAGAAAAACCATATGATCATCTCAATAGATGCAGAGAAAGCTTTCGACAAAATTCAACACCCATTTATGATAAAAACCCTCCAGAAAGTAGGCATAGAGGGAACTTTCCTAAACATAATAAAAGCCATATATGACAAGCCCACAGCAAACATCATCCTCAATGGTGAAAAACTGAAAGCATTTCCACTAAGATCAGGAACAAGACAAGGTTGCCCACTCTCACCACTCTTATTCAACATAGTTTTGGAAGTTTTAGCCACAGCAATCAGAGAAGAAAAGGAAATAAAAGGAATCCAAATCGGAAAAGAAGAAGTAAAGCTGTCACTGTTTGCAGATGACATGATACTATACATAGAGAATCCTAAAGATGCTACCAGAAAACTACTAGAGCTAATCAATGAATTTGGTAAAGTAGCAGGATACAAAATTAATGCACAGAAATCTATGGCATTCCTATATACTAATGATGAAAAATCTGAAAGTGAAATCAAGAAAACACTCCCATTTACCATTGCAACAAAAAGAATAAAATATCTAGGAATAAACCTACCTAAGGATACGAAAGACCTGTATGCAGAAAATTATAAGACACTGATGAAAGAAATTAAAGATGATACAAATAGATGGAGAGATATACCATGTTCTTGGATGGGAAGAATCAACATTGTGAAAATGACTCTACTACCCAAAGCAATCTACAGATTCAATGCAATCCCTATCAAACTACCACTGGCATTTTTCACAGAACTAGAACAAAAAATTTCGCAATTTGTATGGAAACACAAAAGACCCCGAATAGCCAAAGCAATCTTTAGAACGAAAAAAGGAGCTGGAGGAATAAGGCTCCCTGACTTCAGACTATATTACAAAGCAACAGTAATCAAGACAGTATGGTACTGGCACAAAAACAGAAAGATAGATCAGTGGAACAGGATAGAAAGCCCAGAGATAAACCCACGCACATATGGACACCTTATCTTTGATAAAGGAGGCAGGAATGTACAGTGGAGAAAGGACAGCCTCTTCAATAAATGGTGCTGGGAAAACTGGACAGGTACATGTAAAAGTATGAGATTAGATCACTCCCTAACACCATACACAAAAATAAGCTCAAAATGGATTAAAGACCTAAATGTAAGGCCAGAAACTATCAAACTCTTAGAAGAAAACATAGGAAGAACACTCTATGACATAAATCACAGCAAGATCCTTTCTGACCCACCTCCTAGAGTAATGGAAATAAAAACAAAAATAAACAAATGGGACCTAATGAAACTTCAAAGCTTTTGCACAGCAAAGGAAACCAGAACCAAGACCAAAAGACAACCCTCAGAATGGGAGAAAACATTTGCAAATGAAGCAACTGACAAAGGATTAATCTCCAAAATTTACAAGCAGCTCATGAAGCTCAATAACAAAAAAACAAACAACCCCATCCAAAAATGGGCAGAAGACCTAAATAGACATTTCTCCAAAGAAGATATACAGAATGCCAACAAACACATGAAAGAATGCTCAACATCATTAATCATTAGAGAAATGCAAATCAAAACTACAATGAGATATCATCTCACACCAGTCAGAATGGCCATCATCAAAAAATCAAGAAACAATAAATGCTGGAGAGGGTGTGGAGAAAAGGGGACACTCTTGCACTGCTGGTGGGAATGTGAATTGGTTCAGCCACTGTGGAGAACAGTATGGAGGTTCCTTAAAAAACTACAAATAGAATTACCATATGACCCAGCAATCCCACTACTTGGCATATACCCTGAGAAAACCAAAATTCAAAGAGAGTCATGTACCAAAATGTTCATTGCAGCTCTATTTACAATAGCCAGGACATGGAAACAACCTAAGCGCCCATCATCGGATGAATGGATAAAGAAGATGTGGCACATATACACAATGGAATATTACTCAGCCTTAAAAAGAAATGAAATTGAGCTATTTGTAATGAGATGGATAGACCTAGAATCTGTCATACAGAGTGAAGTAAGTCAGAAAGAAAAAGACAAATACCGTATGCTAACACATATATATGGAATTTAAGGGAAAAAAATGTCATGAAGAACCTAGGGGTAAGATAGGAATAAAGACGCAGACCTACTGGAGAACGGACTTAAGGATATGGGGAGGGGGAAGGGTGAGTTTTGACAGGGCGAGAGAGAGTCATGGACATATACACACTAACAAACGTAGTAAGGTAGATAGCTGGGGGGAAGCAGCCGCAAGGCACAGGGATATTAGCTCGGTGCTTTGTGACAGCCTGGAAGGGTGGGATGGGGAGAGTGGGAGGGAGGGAGACGCAAGAGGGAAGACATATGGGAACATATGTATATGTATAGCTGATTCACTTTGTTGTAAAGCAGAAACTAACACACCATTGTAAAGCAATTATACCCCAATAAAGATGTTTAAAAAAAAAAAAAAAAAAAAAACTGATGGTGGTAAAATAAAATATTAATGTAAAAAAATTAATAGCCGTCTTATACAATAATCTGCTTCTAAATGTAATGGCAGGGATGGGCAGAAGTGACAGGAACACATTCAAATTAACAACAGATATTGTAAACAAGCCAAGAATAAACTTAACAAGATACGTGCAAAAATTATATATAGAATTTTATTTCATTTAAAGTTGAAAAAGAAGGATCAAGTAAATGAAAACATAAAAGTTGCTGGAAAGATAATATTGGTAAAACTCAAATTCTCCACTAAGCGGTAGACAAATACAATAAAATTCTGATGAAAAGCCTGGTGGGATTGTTTCAGGGGGTGGGGTGGAAGTGGCATTTCAAATAATGAAGGAAACAATATATTATTCAATTATTAGTGTTGAAAAATTCACTATTCATTTGAACAAAAAATATAAGTAGATTTCTGTTTCATGCCAGGCCAAAAAATTATTTTAGATGGATTAAAGATGAAATAAAGCATGGAAGTACTAGAAAAAATGTAACCATATATTTCTATAGTTTTGGGGTGGGGAAGATCTCTTCTTAACAAATAAATCAAGGCCACAAGCCATAGAGGAAAAGAATGATGGAAATGAGCACATAAAAACTTAAAACTTTGTCCAAATTTTTAAAAAAATCTCAAACTGAAAAATATTTGATATATATTTCTTGATTTATAAAAAGTGTTCGCAAACTAATTTTGGAAAAGACAAATTCACAAAATTATACAACCACTTCAAAATTAATGAAAAGATGCTCAAACACAAATACTTATAGGTACTATAAACACAAAAATAAAATTATTACTTTTGCATATCAAATTATCAAAGGTTAAAAAATGTGAGGTTATGGGGAAATGGGAATTTTGTTAAATATAAAATGGTACAACTTTTTCAGAAGGCAATGTGATCATATGTTTTAAAATGTTAAAGATGTGTCTACTTTTATCCAGCAATATCATTTTTGAGACTTTATCTTAAGGAAATATTTGAACAAACGGGCAAAGATATAAGTACATGGCAGGGACTTCCCTGGCAGTCCAGTGGTTAAGACTTTGCCTTCCAAGCCAGGCAGTATGGGTTCGATCCCTGGTCGGGGAGCTAAGATCCCACATGCCTCACGTCCAAAAAACCAAAACATAAAACAAAAGCAATATTGTAACAAATTCAATAAAGACTTTTAAAATGGTCCACATTAAAAAAAAAAAGGACATGGCAGTTCAGTGCTACTCTGTCAGTAATATTAAAAATATTAGAAATAAACTAATAAACTAAACACTTATCCCCAGTAAGGACTGGCAAAATAAATTATGGTACATTCATGCAAAAAGACTCTATGAAGCTCTTATAATGGATGACATAGATCTATAAATCTTAAATCTTATAATCTGTGTGTGTGTATGTGTGTGTGTATATGTGTCCTTAAAAAATAGATAATATAAAAGACTACATATTATGAGACCTCATCATTTATATATAACAAATCTGGAAGGATATATTCCAACTGGTAATAGTGGTTATTTCTAGGGGAAAAGAAGCAGAATTATGAAATTAGTTTTCTCTGTTTTGCTCAAATTACTTAAACTTAACATATATTAGTATATATTATGAGAAAACATATTAAAGATATTTCCATAGCATTAGTTCCATAATTACCTCATTAGTTATCTGAAAGTTGCAGTTTATAGAGATAATATATATCTTTGAAGACTTACTTGAGGCATGAGGTACATTAGCTTATTTTATTAAAATAATATTTTAAAATATTAAAATAACCAATGTTATTTTAGTTAAATACAAAACTTTAAATATTTACTATTCTTGGGACAGGTCAATGCATCTCTATTACAGTATGACAAAATATTCCCTAAATATCATAAGTCTTTGATTTGGAAATTATTTTAGACTCTTACACTTTAGAATTATTGACTTTAATTGGCTTGGTGAAAAGAATGTCCAAAGCACAATTCAATTTTGTAGTTTATCTGTAAAATTAACCTCATGAGTACTTAAACAATCAATTTAAATGAAGATGTATAGTATATCTCCTTTTGAATCAAACTTTTGCTACCTCTAAGCTTTGAGAATAGATATAAGCAGATGAATGGTCCCAGAGGAAGAAAAGGAGATTAAACTCAGATTTCCTGACTAGTTGTTTAAATCAATTTGATTTCAATTAAATGCACTCCACTGATAATGAGATTTAAATCTGCTGCATTAAATTAGGACTTAAATATGCTTCAGAGAAATTGGATTCAGTAAGAATTCCATATAGGTTACAAGAACTCTAATCTTTCAGAGAACACATCCTAATTATCAAAATTTCAACAGTTTTCATTAAATAAAAAGTGTAGCCTTAAAAGTTCTTCTCTGGTAGCCTTGGCCCAATCCTCTATTTTCATGTCCAGATATGGATCCCAAATTTGCCTTTGTATTCTGTCCTCAACACACTCTCAAGTCTTTCTTTGGAAAACATATTGTAGTGCCCAAAAAGTGTCTTTCATTGTCTCCTAATCCACATTTCTTTATTGCTTTAATTATAGCTATAGAGTCCCTTCCTTAACAGAGGTTTCTTATCTAAACTCAACTAATCCCAATTCACAAAGTGGTTTTTGTCCATCTTTGCCACTTAGAACACTCTTCTACCAAATATACTTAACTCTCTACATTTAACTTGTGAATCTTAGGAAATTTAACTAATGAAATTTAACTAATAAATTTAACTAATGCTTAAAATAGCCAATATTTTTCTGAATCATTTTTACACTTTCAGGAAAAAACAATGGTTGTCAATAAGTTAAAATACACTAAATCTGCTCAATTACCACCAGGATGGTTGCCTCATGAGAATATAATCTGCAGTATGAGAATATAATCATAAGAAACAATAAGCAGTGTAACTAGAATAAAAATGCTCTCATATCCCTTGTAAATCTGAGCCAAATTCAGTTGAGATACTAACAGTCAATTACGGTTCATATTCCTAAGCACTGGCTCACTGTTTTAAAAAAGTGCCAGGTGGCTTACTTTCTTGGCACTGCGAGAAGTTTACAAAACCTTATGAAATTTGAGATAGACTTGCTCATCTTAGCAGTTTTAAAAATGGGATGAACATCATAGCCTTTTATAGGACTATAAATTAACACACACTGATCTCTAGGCTATCAATTTGTCTGAACACAAAGATATTTAAAACACAACTTGAAATGTGTGGGGGTTTTTGTTGTCATTATATAAAGTCATTAGTTTTACTAAAAAGCTTTGAGTTCCCATTTGTTGATGAAACTGACTGGCACACTCCTGAGAGGCTAAATTTCTAATACATCTACTAATGTTCTCTGAAAAGGATAAGATATTTTTATCCCAGGGAGTGTGAATCCCATGGTGAAGAAATAAAAGAAAAATATTCACATTACGGATTCTTCTTTAGTACTTAATCATAAAAGGATCATGGGCAGCATGGCTTCCAAGCTATGCTGGGTCAGTTAAATTAAACTTGTTTCAAAATAATGTTTCATCTCTCAGATCTCATTTCTATTGTCAGTAAAAGAACATTAAAGTCATGTATTACTATAAAACTGGTAGAATGACAGAAGTAAAATACTTAATGAAACCATTTATAATCTATAACCCTTTTCTTAAAGCAGCATTTCTAGTAAACACTTCATAATGAAAAGGCATAGTAATTTACAAATAGCTTAGAGATTAATCTCTGATTAATCTCTTAGAAAAAGAGACTTGACACCACAACGTATTTAAATTTAATTAGTAGTACTATCACGAAAGCCTCTAAAGAATTAAAAAGTAGATCCATAATGAATTCACTACATTTACTTTCATATTATCATCACTAGGTGGTTTCTTTATAGCAATTTTATAAACTGAGAGTGACAGCTAGTCTTACTCTGAGATTAACTAAATTCATTATTCGTTTAACCACCTCCAAGTAAAATCACTTTATACTCATAAATGAAAATCAAAATAAGGAGAGCATCGCACATTTTTAAGACGTTTTATACTTTGCAAAGGGCTTCCACATTTGTTTTCTCATGAAATCGCCACAACATTTTAAAGGTGAGAAAATCCAAGATACAAAAGGACTGAATTACTTGCCAAAAACATGTAAATCAGTGGCAGAGTTGAACTCCAAACCAGATAGTCCTATTCCTGATTGAATTTTTTTCTGTAAGCTTGCATTACCTCTGCATTTTACTGCTCTACTTTTCTGCGTATTTTCTCACCCCTTCACCATGGTAAGGAATGCAAGTTTTACAACTCTAGCTATTTTCTCTCACCCAATATTGAATAAAGGGGACTGTCACTTTACTAGTTATCTCCTCCCAACTGTGCCATTTTACTTGGCAAAAATGCCCCTCAAGAAGAAAGACCACAAAAAGAGGATACAGTATGGAAGATAATTTTGGAATATTTTAAATTCTTTTAACATAAATTTATGGAGCCCCAATTTAGTGCAGGCACTCATCCAGGTGAGTAGGTAGGCACTCAGCTTGGTAATAGGTGTATCGTAATGTCACTTGTAGTAGAAAGATATGTTAAAGAATAATCTTATACACATATTATTAAAAATTATAAGGAATGCTCTGAAAGAACGTATTTTAGGTACAGGGGCTAACTTAGATTGGAGTGGGTACCTACAAGTCCCCTGAGGAACTGGCATTTAAACTAGGGAAATTGCCAGGCAAATAGAGTGGGAAGAATATTCTATGCAGAAGAAATAACATGGGAAGATCTTGAGGTAACTACAGTAATGCAGACCAGTGTAGCAAATGAGAGAAGAGGGGGAAAGAAAATGAAGCTGGAGGGGTAGGCAGAAGGCAAACCAGATGAGGCTGTGAAAGCCATTTCTGAAAAAATCTGGAGTTTATTCCATTGAGATTTTAAGGCAGAAAGGTGAAAGTTCGTACATTGAAAATATCTCTAGCTGCTGGATAACGAATCTGGGGATACAGAACGATTAAGGGAGCGATCCCTTAGATGGTGATTGCAGGAGATCCAAGTATACTAAATGGGATGGGAATAAGAGAGAAGTGGGTTTTTTGAGGACTTACTGGAACTGAAATGGGAAATGGGGAAAGGAAGAAGAGACTACCACAAATGACCCCCAGATCTCTGGTTTGAGCAGTAGAGGGATTGGAGGAGCCATTTGTAGAAATAAAAAAAAGAGCAGATTTGTGAGTGGTTCTGGAGGTGTTGAGAATGCAGTTGCAAAAAGAGAACCAGACCTCAGTATAGAGATGTGGTTTCAGCATAAATTTGGGAATGGGGAGCTGTCAAGTTAGTTGTGGTATCTGAAGCCATAGAACTGGATGAAATAACTTAAGGGAAAAAGGCGAAATAAAAAGAGAAGCATATCTAGCACTGACCTTTGCGAAAGTATATTTTGAGATCAGTTACAAAGGAGATGAATAATGAAAGCCAAAGCAGTAGGAGGAAGCCAGAAGAGTATGTTGTCATGACAGCCAAGAAAATAGAACATTGCAAGAAGGAAGGGGTGGTCAGCTGTGGTGAATGCTAGTAAGAAGTCTAGTAAGATGAAAAGAGATGTCCAGGGACTTCCCTGGTGGCGCAGTGGTTAAGAATCCGCCTGCTAATGCAGGGGACACGGGTTTGAGCCCTGGTCCGGGAAGACCCCACATGCCGCGGAGCAACTAAGCCCGTGCACCACAACTACTGAGCCTGTGCTCTAGAGCCCATGTGCCACAACTACTGAAACCCGCACGCCTAGGGCCCATGCTCTGCAGCAAGGGAAGCCACCACAATGAGAAGCCTGCACACCGCAACGAAGAGTATCCCCCACTCACTGCAACTAGAGAAAGCCCACGTGCAGCAACGAAGACCCAACACAGCCATAAATAAATAAATAAGCATTTAAAAAAAGAAAAGAGATGTCCACTAGATTTGATAACACGAATGCTATCGGTGGTCTCAGAATACGCAGTGTCAGCGGAGTGGTGAAGCAGAGGACATAGAGAATAGAAAGCAGTAGATTGAAGAATTAATGTGTAGAGAACACAAAAGTTTGGCTGAGGAAGGGAGGTGAGAGAAAGAGCAATGGCTGGAGAGAGATATGAATCAAAGAGGTTTTAAATTTGTTTTTGCTATTGTACCAAGGGGAAAGAAAGAGACAGCAATTGAAGATAAGGACAATGGGGTGTGGGGAGGATAACTGAGAAGAGGGATAGAAAGAGATCCAGGGCTCATGTGGAGAAAATAGCTTTAATAATAGAAATTATAGCAGGAAAGAAAAAGAGGATGAGTGCAGAAATATTAGATGAGAGGGATGAGTGGTAGTAAAATAAGGGAAGTCCCACCTGGTGTCTCTATTTTATCTCTAAAGGATAAGGCAAAGTCATTTGTTGAGGATAGAGAAGGAGGTAAGGAAAATCAGAGGTCTGACAAGAGCGGAAACAGTCTTGGGTTGTTTTTGCTGGCTCATCCTCCATTCACCCTCCTATTCCTCAGGGAATCACCTTTCCCCACTCACAGTCTATGGTCTAGAGATGGAACTGATGCTCCGTTCCCTTCCCCTTCAACCTAGATCCTGGGGGTGGTTTTGCCCAGGTCTGCTGAAGCATTCACCACTCTTGCATTAATCATTGTTTCAATCCATCGCAGAACTTTTGATGAAACCACTGGGAAAAAAGAAGCCCCAGGGAAAGAAGCACACTTTTTCCTCTAGGGCTTCTAACATGGGGGGATGTAAGGCTGGAACTGCTGGCACCCAACTTTATCTCTCCTGGGAAGAAAACCTGAGGAACACAGAACTAAAAGGTAGAAAGAAAAAAGGCTCTTGATAACTTTTTCTTGCTCTGGATTCAGCTAGATACTCCCAGACATCAGGATCTGAGCCAATATCCCTCTCTGCTTGAGAGAATATGAGTATATGATTTGGGTAATTTTAATCCCTGAGGCAAGTCAGAGAATAACTTACTAGAAAACTGATTGTCAGGCATTGTTGAGGTTCGATTTGGCTTCTAGTTGTCATGAATTTGTGGTGAAATCAGTAACCTTAGGATTTCCACTAGATAAATGAAATTCTTTGAAATTTTCAGTCATAATACCTAGCACTTTGATATTTAATGTAATTAGCAATTTGATATAATCACTACTATTATGTGATAAACAAGTTTTTTTTAAAAAAAAGTAATATAAGATAATGAGAAGCAAGCTAAAGAGTGGGAGAAAATATTTGCAAAAGACACATTTGAAATAGGGCTATTATCCAAAATACACAAAGAACACTTCAAAGTCAACAATAAGAAAACAAACAACCCTATTAAAAAATGGACCAAAGACCTTCACAGACATCTCATCAAAGAAGATATACAGATGAAAAGTAAGATGTTTCACATTATATATCACCAGGAAAATGCAAATTAAAACAGCAATGAGATAGCACAACACACCAATTAGAATGGCCAAAGTGCAGAATACTGACAACACCAAATGCTGACAAGGATGTGGAGCAACAGGAACTCACTCATTGCTAGCGGAATGCAAAATGGTACAACTACTTTGGAAGACAGTTTGGTGGTTTCTTAAAAAGCTAAGCATAATCTTACCATATGATCCAGCAATCGCACTCCTTGGTATTTATCCAAAGGAGCTGAAAACTTATATCTGAACAAAAACCTACACATGAATGTTTACATTAGCTTTATTCATAGTTGCCCAAGTTTGGAAGCAACCAAGATATCCTTCAGTAGGTGAATAGATAAATAAACTATGATACATCCAGACAATGGAATATTATTCAGTGCTAAAAAGAAATGAGCTATTAGGCCATGAAAAGACATGGAGGAACCTGAAATGCATATTACTAAGTGAAAGAAGTCAATGTGAAAACACTCCATACTGTATGATTCCAACTATATGACATTCTGGAAAAGGCAAATTATGAAGACAGTAAAAAGATCAGTGGTTCTCAGGGGTTGGGGTTGGGGGAGGGATGAATAGAAAGAGCACAGAAGATGTTTAGGGAAGTGAAAATACTCTGTATGATACTATAACAGTGTATACATGTCATTATACATTTGTCCAAACCCACAGAATGTATAACACCAAGAGTGAACCCTAAGGTAAACTCTGGACTTTAAACTCTGGACTTTGAGTGATAATGATGTGTCAATGTAGGTTTATAGATTGTGACATATATACGACTCTGGTGAGGGATGTTGGTAATGGAGGAGGCTATACATGTATGGGAGCAAGGGGTATATGGGAAATAATTGTACATTCCTTTTGATTTTATTGTGTAACAGTCTTTACCTTGTCTAAAGTTTAAATTAAAGACATTCAGGGGCTTCCCTGATGGCGCAATGATTAAGAATCCGCCTGCCAGTGCAGGGAACACAGGTTTGAGCCCTGGTCCGGGAAGATCTCACATGCCGCAGAGCAACTAAGACCGTGTGCCACAACTACTGAGCCTGTGCTCTAGAGCCCATGAGCCACAACTACTGAAGCCCTCGCACTACTAGAGCCCGTGCTCCGCAACAAGAGAAGACACTGCAATAAGAGTAGCCCCCGCTCACCGCAGCTAGAGAAAGCTCACGCGCAGCAATGAAGACCCAACACAGTCATAAATAAATAAAATATAAAGACATTCAACTTAAGTGTAAAAAGGATGTAACATAAGATCACTCAGTGTCTTAACAACATCTAAACTGGAAAAAGATGAATTAAGAGGATGGCTTTCTTCTACATTTGTATCCAAGATGAGTCAGAGACAGATATTTGCCTGCAGTTTAACCAAGAGAAAACAGGCCCTATAAATTCTATTAAATTATTTAACAGCCACAAACAGATGCAATAATTCATTGTCAGTGAAACAAATAATTTTCTCTCTCAATGCCAATAAAGCAAACATTCACAGGTGCTCAATCAGCATCCTTGCATAAAGCCAAACAATACAACCCTTTTATGAATGACAAAGGAAACACAAACAGGGTGACAAGATAATGAGTCATTCACAAGCCAGATATTTGGAGAAGTTTTTTTTAAAAAAAACCAATCTGAAGAATATGGAAAAAAATTTTTTTACCAAGATTCTAAACATAAAAGTCATTTCACTGAATTGACATTTATCAAGCAATTATTGGAGAGAATTCTGTAAGAAAAGGATTATCAAGATTTGAAATAGCTTTTTCTGACTTTCTTATTCATGTGGACTGGAAAAGTGATTAGTCTTACCAATCCTGGGTTGAGAGTATGCTCGGACTAAAGTCATTTTCTAAACTGAAGAAAGAAGTTTTCTAAAGAAGTTTCCTGTAAAGGTTTTCTGGCAAGGTGATACCTAAACCAATCCAGAGAGGACTACCACAGAAGATGCAAAATTTCTCTCTATACTAGTCTTACGTCCTAAAAATTGTTCCTCATTACTTCAAATGATGGGAGAGTGCTTCTCTCTGTTCTAATCTTAGAGGATTTTGAGCATTCCACTATTTCCACAGTGCAGGGTGTACATAATATGTGCGTGTGCATCTGCATTCTTAAAGAAGAAATCTTTGCTGCCTCCCTCCGGTCTTCTATGTTGCATTTCTAGTTTCTAGTCTTGTGTTTTCTTGCTATCACTATGCTGTTTTGACCCCTGATGTGGGGGGCTTCTGTGGAGCTCTGTTAATTCACATCCACAGGCAAATCTAACCATCTGAAGTATGCTACTGATCATGCCAAATATCCTCCAGGTGGGTAGACTAGAGGAGAAACAACGTTTCAGTGTCTTCTGTGTGTCATAGAGAAACTGGTGTTGGTCTCTGGGCCAGAAAGAAATCTGCCCAGCCCGTTAATGATTCTGCCTCCATAATTTTCCCCATACCAGACAGTCCCCTGCAATATTTTGTTCCAACAATTCACATGCCTGAGGACAAATGGGTGTTCTTTGGTCTGCAAAGCAATAAAGACTTTCATTCAGTCTTTGCTTCAAATTAGTTGCTATCTTACAGAAGAAAGTACAGTCTTAAATGAGTCACCAATAATAATTAATATAATTTTGGTATATTTTGTCAAGACTAGGATAGTACTCTCCTTTTGGCTCAGGAAACAAATTTTGCTTAAATTTTCAAACATAAGACTAGGAAAATGATGAGGTTGGCAGGAATCAATAGCTTCCTAGATTTTGTAGTCAAATCTGTCCTCAAGAAAATGGAAATTACTAGATTATAAATAATGGAATTCCTAAGATGCAAAGTAAACCTACATTTTAAAATTATAGTTACAATATTTTAATTGTGGCTAAGTCTTAAATTGTGGCTAAGTCATCAAATAGAGAGTAAACACATAGAAAGTTCACAGTTATTTGCACTGGTAATATGGACAAAATCTATTAATTCCTAAAAGAGGATTAAAATGGACAATTTTTTTAAGTTGCAAACTAACCTCTAAATCATCGAATTAAGGAACTCAGTTTTCTGGTTAAAGCAGAAAACTCTAGCCAGGAAATCTAAATTATAAGCTAGCTGTAATGAGCCAGAATAATGTGAACAAAATTAAATATAAGGTACTGTAAAGGAAGTTCACAAAGATAAGGATTTTGTTTTTGTTTTGATCATTGCTCCATCTTTAGCATCTAGTTATTATTATAGTAACTTCCTCATTCTCAAGTTTATTGCCTACCTTCCAGAGCTCCCTGAGAGTAGATGTCCCCAGTACCTAGGACCATGCCTGGCACCTTGTAGGCACTCGATAAATATTGAATAAAAGCTTGTAGAAATTCCATGGCTGTGTGCTATGATTATTATTAGCTTATTGAGCATCTACTACAGTGCAAGCATTGTGCTAAGGGCCCTGCCTAAGAGGTATAAGCAAGATTTGAACCAGGCATCTGACTCCTGGGCCCTTTCTCTTGACAGCTACTCCAGGAGTTCAATTCCATGAGAATACAGTCTCCATAAAATATATGGCTTCTACATGAGCATTGGATCTTTGTACTCAAATTGGCTTTTCCTTCTCATATAATGAGAAAAAATACTTCTTAAATGTTTGACTTTATGAGAAACTATGGAACAAAGTATTCATGTTTAAATAATGGTGTTTGATCCCTGAATGTGATGACTGTATTTCTTTCTTAGAACTCAACTAAATTTACAAATATCACATTAGTCATGTGTGTAAGGAGAGCAGGTAGCAATGATTTTATCCCCAACTGACATGGAAAACAGCTCTCAGATGACTGGTTTCTCCATTTCAATATTAATTTCTTCTCTTCAGTATCTAAACTTACAGAATCTTGACAGTAATTATTCAGACAAAGCATTCAGGATTATCAATGCTATCAAACTCATACAGTCAAGTGACCTTTCTCTTCTCACACAGTTAACAGTTAGCTTGACTTTTACTAGATTCACTCTGTATATTCACTCTGAGTTGAACTCAGATTATGTTGTTTTACTAAGATGTGGTTATTACAGCCCAGTTATTACTTTGCTGACTGTTCACCACCCCCTCACCCCCTTTTCAGCCTCCTCTCTTCCTCTCATTTCTGTCTTCTCCTTCTCAGTATCCATCTGTAGTCCATATTTAACCAAGGTAGCTTATACTGAACTTCGCAAGCACAATACATATACATATATTTGCATAATGTATGCAAAAACTTATTTAAGTACACACAAGAAACCTGAAAATAAAGAAGAGAAGAAAGCTAAGGGTTACTAAGTAACTACACTAAAGCTTCCCAGATAACAAACAGGACTGGAACCCAGATGTACCTGGTCTCAAATTTGCATTCTTTCTTCTACATCAGTGGTTCCCAAAGTGTGATGCCTGGACCAGCAACAACAGCATCACCAGGGAATTTGTAAAAAATGCAGATTTTTCAGGCTCCACTCTAGACCCAATGAATCTGGGATGGGGTTCAGACATTTGGGTTGTTTTTTTTTCTAGTAGTTTGTACCTGTTGACTACCTTTATCCAATTCCCCACACCCTAACCATAAAAAATCATTTAAGACCACTCATTAAAATAATGTATTGCCAGGTCCTACCCATTTGATTCAGTAGGTCTGAGGTAGGTCCCAGGAACACAAAATTTTAACAAGTGATATCCCACCCCCACCTCAAGTGATTTTTCTGGTCAAGGAAATTTAATAACACTGTACCAAATCAGGATATTCAACTTTGTACACTTTTTAAAGTAGACATCACATATAATTATGTGATAGTTCCATGTTAAGAATATCTGTATATTGAAACCATATTGTTTCAATACCTTAACTTGAATTAGTATAATTCCAGATTCCCAGAGATTAATAATTACATAGAATTGCAGGCAACTTTGAGAAAAGCCCAGTATCCATTCAAATGTAGAGAACTTAATAAAGGGTTTCTATTTGTGTTATAAAGGACTTCTTGCTTTAAGAAAGGATTCATCTAACATTGTTAAGATGACCATACTACCCAAGGCAGTCTACAGATTCAATGCAATCCCTATCAAAATACCAAGGGCATTTTTCACAGAACTAGAACAAACAATTTTTAAATCTGTATGGAAACACAAAAGACCCTGAATAGTCAAAAAAATCTTGATAAAAAAGAACAGAGCTGGAGGAATCATGTGCCCTGACTTCAGACTATACTACAAAGCTACAGTAATCAAAAAGGCTACGGTACAGTACCAGCACAAAAACAGACACATGTATCAGTGGAACAGAATAAACAGCCCAGAAATAAACCCACACACTTACGGTCAGTTAAACTATGACAAAGGAGGGAAGAATATAAAATGGAAAAAAGACAGTCTCTTCAATAAGTTGTGCTGCGAAAACTGGACAGCCACATGTAAAAGAATGAAATTAGAACATTTTCTCACACCATATACAAAAATAAACTCAAATTGGATTAAAGACCTAACTGTAAGACCAGAAACCATAAAACTCCTAGAAGAAAACATAGGCAGAACACTCCTTGATATAAATTGTAGCAATATTTTGGGGGATCTGTCTCCTAAAGCAAAGGAAATAAAAGCAAAAATAAACAAATGGGACTTAATTAGACTTAAAATATTTTGCACAGCAAAGGAAACCATCAATTAAACAAAAAGACAACCTACTAAATGGGAGAAAATATTTGCAAATAACATGACCGATTAGGGATTAATATCCAACAAATACAAACAGCTCATACAACTCAACATCAAAAAAACAAACAACCCAGTTTAAAAAATGGGCAGAAGACCTGAACAGACATTTTTACAAAGAAGACATACACATGAAACACACAAAGGAGAAGGCATGTCAAAAGATGTCAACATCACTAATCATTGGAGAAATGCAAATTATAACCACAATGAGATATCACCTCACACTTGTCAGAATGCTTTCATTAAAAAGAACACAAATAACAAGTGCTGGGTGTGGAGAAAAGGAAACACTCCCACACTGTTGGTGGGAATGTAAACTGGTACAGCCACTATAGAGAACAATATGGAGGTTCCATAAAAAACTAAAAGTAGAGTTACCATATGACCCAGCAATCCCACTCCTGCACATATATCTGAAAAAGATGAAAACCCTAGGGCTTCCTTGGTGGCGCAGTGGTTGAGAGTCCGCCTGCCGACGCAGGGGATGTGGGTTCGTGCCCTGGTCTGGGAAGATCCCGCATGCCACGGAACTGCTGGGCCTGTGCGCCATGGCCGCTGAGCCTGCGCGTCCGGAGCCTGTGCTCCGCAACAGGAGAGGCCACAACAGTGAGAGGCCCACGTACCACAAAAAAAAAAAAAAAAAAAATGAAAACCCTAATTCAAAAAGAGACATGCAGCACCAATGTTTATAGCAGCACTATTTACAATAGCCAAGACATGGTAGCAACCTAATTGTCCACTGACAGAGGAATGGATAAAGAAGATGTGTGTGTGTGTGTGTGTGTGTGTATGTGTGTGTATACACACATACACATACACACAATGGAATATTACTCAGCCACAAAAAAGAGTGAAATAATGCCATCTGCAGCAAAATGGATGGACCTAGACATTATCATACTAAGTGAAGTAAGTCAGAAAGAGAAAGACAAGTATCATATGATATCACTTATATGTGGAAAATCTAAAAAAAAAAATGATACAAATGAACTTATTTACAAAACAGAAGTAGACTCACAGATGTAGAAAACCAACTTATAGTCACCAAAGGGGAAAGGTGTGGGGAAGGATAAATTAGGAGTTTGGGATTAGCAGATACAAACTACTGTATATAAAATAGATAAACAACAAGGACCTACTGTACAGCTCAAGAAACTATATTCAGTATCTTGTAATAACCTATAATGGAAAAGAATCTGAAAAGAATATATATATATGAACACAAATAACACATATATATCTAAATCACTTTGCTGTACACCTGAAACTAACACAACATTGTAAATCAACTATACTTCAATTTTTAAAAAGTGGCCAATGTGGAAAAAAGAAAAGGAAACAGACTCACAGATATAGCGAACAAACTACTGGTTACCAGTGAAGAGAGGGAAGAAGTGAGGGGTAAGACAGGAGTAGGGGACTAAGAGGTACAAACTATTATGTATAAAATAAATAAGCTACAAGAATATATTGTACAACATGGGAAATAAAGCCAATATTTTATAATATCTATAAACGGAGTATAAATCTTAAAAATTGTGAATCACTATGCTGTACAACTGTAACTTACATAGTACTGTACATCAACTATATCTCAATAAAAGAAAAAGAAAAAAAGAAAGAATTCATCACAACAGTCTTATATAAACTACTTACATGTACAACTAGTACTGTTAAATGTACTCAAATGAAGAGGAAAGGAGCTGTAATTTAGTGAAGTCTAACCACTGTCGTGCAACAAAGGGTGAAATGCCATCTCTCTCAGTATCCTGCAATACGTATGGAGTGTAAAAAGTTAGGAGTCAACATATCTATTGACTTAATAATGCATTCGAATGAGAGGAATGGTTTGATAATTCCTAAACCAGTGTCTCCCACTCAGACTATCCACCAGTGAGTGTATATTTCACCAATTCCCCTTAGCTCCCTTCTCACCCTTTCCCCTCTTCAGTAACAGCTGCTCCTCTCACTACCTCTACTATCCTTTACTGTTAGAGGTCATTATAGAGGATGGGAATGGGTGACATCTCTTTGTTATGTGCGGGTAGTACAAATTATACTGGGAAACACTATTTGGAGCCCAAGCATTTTGCAGTATTCAAGAAATAATAGAAATTCTATCTGCAGGATATAAATGGATTGAGTCACTAATTAACAAAGTGTGCTTCACAGGTCCCAGATGAAATTTTCACATTCCTTTTGCCTCCCTCCATTATCAGTGGCTTTCAAGCAATCATTCCTTTCACATCTAATCCACTGCCGCACACTGAATTCCTAATTATAATTACCCGTAATCTTTTTTTCATAAGCAGATGGAACTAGGGTTCCACAATGGAACATTACCAATTCTAATCATTACACTTACTGGGTCAAATCTGCAATCCTTACTTCCAACTGGGACTCGTTTACATCCAAAGTAGCTTATGGAGAAAGTAAAGTAGAAAGTTCCATACAGCTACTGATATATTTTCAAAAGTGGGTCTGCGTCTTCTATACCCAACAGTGTTGATAAATGCTTTCTGCTACTAACCACAATTTTAGATACATCAGTATCAGGCACTAATCCTGAAACAATCCTATTAACATTCTTTATGTTCATTTCACTTAATGGTACATTAAAGGAAGGTGACATGAGAAAGACATTTTTCAAGTCACCTCAGGAAATGAAATCTACCACTACCTTGTAACAAATTCTAAAGTCTATTTTGTCTGATATGTTTATTGCTACTCCAACTTTCTTTTGATCTCCATTTGCATGGAATACTTTTTTCCATCCCCTCACTTTCAGTCTGTATGTGTCCCTAGGTCTCAAGTGGGTCTCTTGCAGACAGCATATATACAGGTCTTGTTTTTGCCAGTTTATGTTTTTTGGTTGGAGCATTTAATCCATTTACATTTAAGATAATTATCCATAAGTAAGTTCCTATTGCCATTTTCTTAGTTGTTTTGGGTTTGTTTCTGTAGGTCTTTTTTCTTCCCTTCCTCTCACCTTGTAACAAATTCAACATTGTTATTTCAAAACAAATAGTAATACAAAGGCAGAACTCTCTGATCAATTTAACCTATTTCATTTATTTCAAAACATAACTTAAAATGAATAATCAAATGTATTAATCAAAAAGTTCTATATGAAAGCTTGGGGTGGGTAGGGAGGAAAGGATGGACTCCATCAAGATTTCCAGAGCATGTATATGTGTTCATGCATTCCCATAAGCCATCTCCATGGACAAACTGACAGCACGAGGGTGAACTGTGGAACTGAAGTGCTCTGACACATCCATAACTACTGTTGCAGCTCAGCAGGAAAATGCATGAGACCAACTAAACACGTAGCTCATTTGAGTGGAAGTGTGTTTAATATTACAACGAAGTATGTTTAATATTATGATATTCTGTAGTCTCCAATCTTGGGAATTAATATGTATATGCTAAATTTAACATCTGTAGTGACTTGCACACAAACAGCTTCAACTCACTGACTAATCCATGTACTTTTTTTTTTTAACACCTTTATTGGAGTATAATTGCATTACAACGGTGTATTCGTTTCTGCTTTATAACAAAGTGAATCAGCTATACATATACATATATCCCCAAATCTACTCACTCTTGCATCTCCCTCCCACCTTCCCTATCCCACCCCTCTAGGTGGTCATAAAGCACTGAGCTGATCTCCCTGTGCTATGCGGCTGCTTCCCACTAGCTATTTTACATTTGGTAGTATATATAAGTCCATGCCACTCTCTCACTTCGTCCCAGCTTACCCTTCCCCCTCCCCGTGTCCTCAAGTCCATTCTCTAAGTCTGAGTCTTTATTCCTGTCCTGCCCCTAGGTTCTTCAAAACCACTTTTTTTTTTTTTTAAGATTCCATATATATGTGATAGCATACAGTATTTGTTTCTCTCTTTCTGACTTACTTCACTCTGTATGACAGACTCTAGGTCCATCCACCTCACTACAAATAACTCAATTTCATTTCTTTTTATGAGTAATATTCCATTGTATATATGTGCTACATCTCCTTTATCCATTCATCTGTCGATGGACACTTAGGTTGCTTCCATGTCCTGGCTATTGTAAATAGAACTGCAATGAACATTTTGGTACATGACTCTTTTTGAATTATGGTTTTCTCAGGGTATATGCCCAGTAGTGGGATCGCTGGATCGTATGGTAGTTCTATTTTTACTTTTTAAAAGAACCTCCATACTGTTCTCCATAGTCGCTCTATCAATTTACATTCCCACCAACAGTGCAAGAGGGTTCCCTTTTCTCCATACCCACTCCAGCATTTATTGTTTGTAGATTTTTTGATGATGGCCATTCTGACCGGTGTGTGGTGATACGTCATTGTAGTTTTGATTTACATTTCTCTAATGATTAGTGATGTTGAGCATTCTTTCATGTGTTTGTTGGTAATCTGTATATCTTCTTTGGAGAAATGTCTATTTAGGTCTTCTGCCCATTTTTGGATTGGGTTGTTTGTTTTTTTGATATGAGCTGCTTGTATATTTTGGAGATGAATCCTTTGTCAGTTGCTTCATTTGCAAATATTTTCTCCCATTCTGAGCGTTGTCTTTTGGTCTTGTTTATGGTTTCCTTTGCTGTGCAAAAGCTTTTAAGTTTCATTAGGTCCCATTTGCTTATTTTTGTTTTTATTTCCATTTCTCTAGGAGGTGGGTCGAAAAGGATCTTGCTGTGATTTATGTCATAGAGTATTCTATGTTTTCCTCTAAGAGTTTTATAGTGTCTGGCCTTACATTTAGGTCTTAATCCATTATGAGTTTATTTTTGTGTATGGTGTTAGGGAGTGTTTTAATTTCATTCTTCTACATGTAGCTGTTCAGTTTTCCCAGCGCCATTTATTGAAGAGGCTTTCTTTTCTCCATTGTATATTCTTTCCTTCTTTATCAAAAATAAGGTGACCATATGTGCGAGGGTTTATCTCTGGGCTTTCTATCCTGTTCCATTGATCTATGTTTCGGTTTTTGTGTCAGTACCATACTGTCTTGATTACTGTAGCTTTGTAGTATAGTCTGAAGACCAGGAGCCTGATTCCTCCAGCTCTGTTTTTCTTTCTCAAGATTGCTTTGGCTATTCAGGGTCTTTTTTGTTTCCATACAAATTTCATACATTCTTTTTAATAAATGAGATTTCTTAAATACAAACCTTTGGTTTTCTTTTTACACATTCTAAGTCTGTTCATACATATCAATTCACAACAGAAGGAGAATTTTGTCAGACCACATTGTCCATTTTCATAGTTAATGTGTTCAAAGAAGAGACCTTGCTGTGTCCAAGAGGCTTGAGCTGGTTTCTGGCTTGAGCTGGCTAAATTCAATAAGTGTGGGGGACAGCATTCCAAATTGGGGGAGCTGCTAATCCAAAAGGGAAAAATGTTGTTGAGACTGCTAATTGTTCAGGGGTAGAAATTATAGGAACTTAGCCAGAGCTCACAATTTGTGTTGGAGGCTACAAGTAATGAAATAGCATATACTAGTATACTCAGGATTCTGTTATGCTAGTTCCTTGAAAATCTTCAAGAAAAAGACAAAAAAAGAAAGCCATATCCTGCTCTATTAACTGTTTTTGCATGAATATGTAATCTGTATGATTTCAATTCTGTCTTTAGTTAGCCTGATTTAAGGAAGAAAGTTACTAGAATGAAATAAAATGGAATAAAACAAAATAAAATAAAGCAATCATATGTCTCAATCACTATACTAAAATCTAAAGAGGATGGAGAACTTTTTAAAATGAGCCATACAAGAAATATAGTTGGGTAGTAAAACAACCAGTTTTCAGGTTGCTATGATACCTGGTACAGAGATGTAGAACATCTGCTTATACAGAATATAATTAAAATATTTTAATATTTTAAACTATTTCCCTAAAATAATTTTCTTAAATGCTTAAAGAGGCCAGTTTGGTAACTGAATGTGTTTGAGCTTACAAAATGATTCTTTTTACTCCTGAATGCTCCCTTGTGGTTTGACTATGAGGTTATATTATATTGTTTTAATGTGTCAGAACTCATACGATAAAATGAGTATTTCCTCCTTCACAGTAGACAACTTGAGAAGGGATATACTTAATTCAGGATGCTGCCTTTGTTTAAAGGCATTCTTTTATTAAATATTAAAACAAAATTTCTGTTAATAGAACTATAGAAAAACAATGTCAAACAATATGGAAAGACATAGAAAAAAGTAGAATTCAACCAATATCACAAATTGCAGAGATGCTACTCTTAATATTTTAGCAAATATCTTTCCAGACATTTATGCAAACATATGTTATGTAAACAAAAAAATTACAAAAATATGATCCTACTATATATGTGGTTCCATAACCATTTTTCACTCCACAACATAAGAATCATTCAAAATAAGCAGTTTTATAAACCGTATTTACTTAAATTCTTCTTTGATGGGTATTTCAGTGTTTTTTCCCCTTGATTTTTCATGATTATGAACAACTCTGCAACAAGCTCAATGCATTTTCAGAACAACATTTCAGAATTCTCTTCATATGCAAATATACACCCTCAGTTTTTGGAAACTGCACTCCACTGAGTGTATCTTTCCTTGGAAATACCCAAGTCTTTCAAAGCCAGGTCTGGTTGATAGGAGTAGCACTATTACTGGCTACAACCGGCTGTGATTGACGGAGGAAATTCCGTGGAGTTCCATCCATCATATGCTTCTTAGGAGGCAGCACAATAGAGAGAGAAGGGCATAGACTTTGAGCCAGGCAGACCTATTTGCTCTGATAAGTAACTTTTATTGAAGTATAGCATATACACAGAAAAGTGCATGAATTCTAAATATATATCTTACTGGATTTTCACAGAATACACTGTATAACCAGAACTGGTATTTTCTTCTCCTTCTAATACTGCTTTCCATTCACTGCGTAATCCTGGACAAATCATCTCTCTGAGTCTAAACTGGGCATGATAATACCTGCCTTAAAGATGCACTGAGAGGATGAAATGAAATTATGTATACAAAGCTTCTAGTACTCAGTAAATAAATGACAGTTCCCTCCCCTCCTCTCCCCACACTACAAAGCACATTCCAGCCATATCCCAATCAGCTCGTTCTGTCCCTTAACCTAAGGCCATCAAAAGCCTAGAACACCTTGCTCCCCTGACTGTTTGCATTACGAGCCTCTCCATTGTAAAATGAGTTCTTAATGTTTGGGAGGAATACAATCACATCAAGCATCCTAATTTAGAACCACAAGGTATTAACCAGTAAGAGATAAAGAGGCTCATCTCCATTAAGAAAAGCAGTCATTAGAATGACTTGCAAGTTTAATTCTGCTACTCGCTAAGTATTATTAAAAATATAATGAAAGGCAAAGCGCCCTCGGTTTTCACCAGGACACCCAGAGAAGCCAGGTGCAGTCTCCCTCAGCAGCTCCAAGTTTGTTATATCCTCAAGCATAAAATCTATTTTCATTCAAAAAGCCAAAATCAAGAATTTTGGGTAGCAAAGAATGAAATTGAGCTTATTTTTTTGCCATTGCTGCTAAAGCCATACAAGGGCTGAATGCAGTATCCTCAAGTCCAAATGAGAGTCAGCAACACCCAACACTTCCATGATTCTATCTAATCTGTGAGGCCTCAGCCATCTCTCAGGGGCTACTCTATTTTGACAACATTTAGCAATGCAGTAAGCAGACTGTCAAATGCTAATAGTCACAAAAGCAAACAGACAGCACAATAACTTAAAAAAACAGGGCTTCCCTGGTGGCACAGTGGTTGAGAGTCCTCCTGCGATGAAGGGGACACAGGTTCGTGCCCCGGTCCGGGAAGATCCCACGTGTCGCAGAGCGGCTGGGCCCATGGGCCATGGCCGCTGAGCCTGTGCATCTGGAGCCTGTGCTCCGCAACGAGAGAGGCCACAACAGTGAGAGGCCTGCGTACCGCAAAAAAAAAAAAAGCTTCTAAGGTTTGAATCTTACTGTGTGCCAGGCTCTCTGTCATGTAAGCTCTTTACACACTATCACTTTCTTTTTCCCTCACAACAGATCTTTGTGGAGGTTTCCTTATCTCTATTTTGCAGGTGGAGAAATTGAGGCTTAGAGAGATGAAGTTACCTGTCCAAGATCACATAGAAAAGATGACTGAAGATTCAAGCCTAGGCCAAGGAGAGACTATTGAGCATTTAAGCCTGGGTCTGTTGGACTCCAAAGTGTTTGTCTCTAAAAACCAGATGGCCAGAAAAGTTGCCTTTGTCCACTATGATGTTTCATACAAAGTATTACACTTTGTCCCTGATGTCTACAGAAATTTTAAAAACTAATCAATCCCTTTGGGGTGGGAAAACACTTTGATATTGTAAGGACAGGAAGAACTGCCTTAACGAAAAGACTTCTCTGATGAAAACATTTGTTGCTAGAATTTTTCTAGTTATTTTGTTTTTAGTTAGCAGGTAATTAATAATGAGATAAACAACATGAAGACAGGGAAATGCTTTTGAAGTGGTGTTGTCTGTAATAATTTTCTCCATTTCTTTGAATGCTTTTCATTTCAAGACTGCAGGAGAGGCATCTCAGTGTAACTACCACTCCATATGAAGCTAAGAAGTGGTGGAAATTTCATATGGAAATTTTAATAATCCCTTTCTCTCCAAAGCCAATTGTTTTTCTTTCCTACTTGGAACCAGCCCATCCCATTTGACTTCCAGCCACGCGCTTGGAGGTTGGTTGGAAAGCTGTAACGAGCAGAGGCTGCCAGCATGTCGGGTTCCATTGTGTTTGTGTGACTGCTGATCAGAGCGATGAAACAAGGATTAGCTTCATTCTTATCACTATGAATAAATGTGATCGTGTGACAACACTGGAGCTTTCATCATTTATTAAAAAGGAAAGGAAGAGATGTAAAAGTGGCTATACAACCCTTATCAAAAAGTCTGCTTGTTCCCTGAGGTCAGCAGTTGATATTACTTTTGTATTATTTAGGTGGTTGTGAATAAAAAGCTTTATTAATACAAGCATCAATCCAAGGAAAACCATGCTCATCTCACTATGGTTTTAGAGGACATACTATGAACGGTTTTCTCCAGCCAAATCTTTCACTCAGAATTGAAAAAGACCATAGAAAACAAAAGGTTCATTTGGGAAACTATAGAATATTGATGTATTTAACATTCAGTTCAATTGAATCAATTATTTAATTAACTGGAGGTTATGTGGAAGTGAGATATAACGTGACACTCCAAGGACATCTGGAATCTCTCTCTCTCACTTACACACACACACGCACCGGGAGAGAGAAAAAGAGAGAGAGAAAGGCTTCAATTAGTAGTCCTTGAGGTTTGTGAATGTTATGAGTTTAAGAGTTTAAATTCATTGGTTTGTGCATTTTTCAGTCCCAAGTTCCTATAAAACAGGAGACATTATAGTTGGAGAAGGCAGGTCAGAGCACTAGCTGTTTCTTCCCAGAACCTTCGACCTGCACAACGTGACTGAAAAGTATCTGGGAAGAGAGTTTGGGAAGGGCTTCCTGTTTGTCCTCATTTATTAGACTCTTCTTCTCTTTCCCAGCACACACACATAAAACACAACATGAATGCCATATAATGTGCTGTCTCTGATTTGCCAGAATGATTTTATGTTTGTTTTCCATCTGAGGTCATTTCTGAACATATCCAGACATTGTTCCTGAAGACGCGAACTCATTTCTGTCCCTCAGAGATCATCTTCCATAATGCCCTGGCACACCAAGGAAGTGGATTCCAGCCTGCTGTAGCAATGGTGACCATCCCCACCATGAACTATCTTAACCCATGAGGAAGTTAAAACTTCAAGTATCCGCTGTTTTGTTTATTAAGTCTGGACCTAAAAGCTGGTCCCAAAAATGTCCCTCAATTCCTGCAGGCCATTTGGAAGTCAATTTTTATCTCCTCCCACAGCACTCTTCTCGCAAATGCTACACTGGCAAGAGGAACAGCTGGCTCATCTCAGTCCCTCTGGTGAAGAGCGGCTTCCCAACGGGCAAAGAATGGGTTCTGAGCAGCCAGCCTCCCCTTCTACTCCCCAGAGAGGTTACAGTGACAGGGCTGGAGTCAATGGAGTCAGAGGGATAGGTTCCAGGCTGAGCGAGGCGCCAGAGTGCCTTCCCTTCTGGGCCACACACAGCCTTCCTCTCTTCCCTCTGAGCTTCTCCCCTTAGCCTTTCTCCCTCACACTCCTGAAGCTTCAGTACACTTCAGTGGGAAAGGCAAAGTGTGCAGAGACAGTAAAATTATGAAGTTTCTTCTTTGACATGCTCTACACCAAACCCATAGCTTTTACCCCAAAGCCAACTTCCCTTCCATAGGCCTACCTCCATCAGTGACAGTTACCATTAGCCTAACTGCCTGATTTCTCCTGATCTTTGCCTCTTCAGCTTAATTGAAGCTCCCTGTAGCTCACAGTTAGGTTACCGAAATGGATTGAATCAATCAAGGTCCATTGAGGGAAAAAGAAACCACTCCAAGTGTTCAAGAGAGAGGGAATTTAACACAGGGCCTCATATATACAAGTGCTGGAAGAGTTGAGAAACCAAGAGCAAACAAGGAGGTAACCCAGAGATTAGCACAGTAGGTAGTCACTACATTCCCACAAAAGGAGGAAGTGGTGTTACCAGTACCCAAGGGCCAGAGTCATGGAAGAAGCTAGAACCACAGCGAGCCTGTTTTGCAGAAGCTGGAGCCACAAAGCAAACACAACATAGCTGCAGAATCTCACCCATCTCCTAACAGTGCCTCCCATTGGCCAGAATTGGAGCTGGGAAATAGGCAGCAGGGGTTGAACCCTCTGCCATACAAAGAAGGGGAAACAAGGAACAAATCTGGTAGCAAAAAGGCCAAGAACCAGCTCATAAGCTAAATATACTCTATTATATTTAGTTCCCACAATAAATAACTGATACTGTCATTCTACATTGTAGGAAATTAAGTCTCAAGAGGATAAGTAACATACCTGGGGTCAAATGGTGCAGCCAAGGTTTGAACCTTGATCTCTCCAACTCTAAACTCCTTTTTGTTTCCCCTGCTTCACCGCTTTCTCTTGCCAGTAACTCTTCAGCTATAATATTTACACCATAATAGGGTATAGTCTCAAAGTGTAAACAAGAATGTTAAGTTTTCTTAACATCAGAATAAATTCATTATTTCTAAGTTTTTCTAATTAAGAAAGTAGTAACATCTATAAACCATAGACTCACAAGCATTAAAAATGTAAAACTATGTTAACATTAGCAAGAGCAGGGTAAAGTGTATACAGGCTCTACCTATACTATCTTTACAATTTTTCTATAAAAATTATTGCAAAATAAAAGGTTTATTTTTTAAGACCCACTGAATGTTTAATGTCTCCATCGATATGGAATAACGGTGTGTTTGCTCCTCTTGTCGTCCATTTCTCAGTCCCCTTTCCCATGACTTTGTTCATTGTTCAGAGCTTTCTTGTCATCCCTGATCCCTCAAATTGATTGCATTTTGTGTTCAAGCCAGGAAACTCCAGCAATATGAACTTGAAAGAGACAGAACTCACTTAGCTTACTTTCCACTCTCTACATTGTGGTTGAAATGTTTCCCCTTCAAACAATTACACTGCATAGCACTTTCAAATGTAACTACTTGAAGAAAACCAATTTTAGAAAATCAAAAATAGCCCACAAAGGTGTTGACTGGGTAACAAACTGCTTCATCTAGGATTCTAGAAGCCTCTAAAGAGAGTTTCCAGATGTTCTTTAGCATATGAGAGAAAATAAAGGAAGAATTAGAAAAGAAGAGGCAAGGAGATCAAAATAGTATAAGACAGAGACTTTTGGGGGTGAAGAAGGCCAGAGAGGAATTTTTAATTCCAGATCATTTCATATCAGCCAAATTGCCAAATGAATGATACCTGACATATGTAAGTCTTAATTTAAATACCACCATCTAAGTCAAAGGAATGTTATGAGACTTATATTTTAAAACCTTCTCACAGCACACATCAGACAAAACAATCTTTTAACAGTCTGCTTTAAACTAAAAGCGTTCTATTAAGTGTTTTCTTCTTTTCTTTTTATTACTCCCAAGTTTCCCAAAATAGTACCTTTGCTGGATATTCCTTTTATACACTTAAAGATACCTTTTTTTCTTTTCTTTCTTCTCCCCCCAGCCACTCCCTACAACCCACCACTTCCCAGGGATGCAAGAGAGATAAAGGATCTTTAAGCATCTACATATTAGTCATGTTATTGGATAATGGAAAGAGTTATTTTTTACTTTTCTGGTAAAGTCTGTTTACCTCAAGTCTCTTATTTCTTCCACATCTCACCTACCATTCTCTACATACAATAATAACCATGAAGAAAGAAGAAGAAGAAAAAAAACAGGCCTTGAAGCCATTTCCACAGCCTTACCAGGCAAGGGTGAGCCAGAACACCTTCCATATCAGACTGAACACAACAGGAGGCAAGTTTCAAATCACAACCCTCACCTCCTCACCCCTCCCTAACCAGCCCAGCCTGTGAGGCCCACACTCATCCAGGTGCTGGGGTATTCATCCTTGTCAAAGTCGTCCTCACAGTTTTCATACAAGCTCTTCCAGGATGCAGTGACACTGTGGGTGATACATGTGCCCAGCAACTCTTCATATCTGCCAGTCTTCAGTTATAAAAAGACAGGTTTTCTTGGCACCCTCTTACTCTCTTCTCAGCAGAATCTTTCAGGCTCCCAGTCCATCATTACTGGCACAGGCCCACCCACTTTCATTGTTCAATGGAAGGTGCCATCTATTAATAATGTTGAAGTCAGGGACGGTATGACCACCACACAGTAGTAAACTGGAGGTGCCAAGTTTCACTCAAAAGGCGTGAAAGATGCTGTGATTTATGGCAATCCTAATGAGCTGGAGATTCTGGACCTGTAAGCCCCTGCTGCTTCTGCAGCCTCTGCCAGCTCTACTGCCACGTCCCGGGCTATTGGACAGCACCCCCTCCCCCTTAGGGGAATTTATGGTTAAACTGCATTCAAAGGCTTCCTGTGCCATCCACTTTTCTTTAAAAGGCAACACTCATCAGGAGAGTCCATTTGGGGAAATGAGAGAAAGGGTCCTATCTTTGCTTTCTCTCTTTTGCTCTATGACTGCTCTCCAAAGGATTCCCCACTAGCTCTATAGTGAAATAAAATCAGGAGGTAATTTTATTTATTTACTATTTGCATCAGATATTCTTCTATAAAAGGTTTAGAGGAGAGAGCCAGAAAGCTTCAGGGGCTGTTGGTTAAGAGAAAAGATTTACGCTGCTGTATTTGAGGCACTTGATGTTCCTTCCCTCCAGGAATGTGATCTGTCATCAGTCACAAGTAGGAGCAGACGAAACAATCCCGGTGACTCCCAAACCATGCAGATGTGCTCATACCCCTTGAGCTCCCTGCTTTACTTCAGGTAATTCTTCTGAGCACTAAACACTCAACCCTGTAATGGAATGGAATCACAGAAACCAGGCTGACCAAAATGGCACCTTAGTTCCTTTATGTTCTGTCACCACCCACCTGCTCCCTCTCCCCACGCTTCTTGCTACTCAGCTAGTGTTCTAACTCTAGACATAAACCATTCACTCCATCCAAGCTCTTCTTCCACAGGAACCATGCTTGTTCAACTCCTAAAGTCACCATCTTGTTCCTCTATCAAACCAAATTCATACTCTTCTCAGAAATTGAGATTAAATGCAATATTCTCCACGAACTTTTTCCCAGCTAATCCAGGCCACCACACTGACCTCTCCTTTCTTTTGATTCTTATGGCATTTGGTATTTGGTACAGTGTGATGAAATGATTCTACTCTACAAGGTTCTTAATCTGCCAACATGCACATGGAAGACTTATGCAAAGTGAATGGGCACTCCATTCTCTGAATTCCATCTCCATGCCCTGTAACAGCCATTTCAATATAGAGAAGAAACACCCCACTGTTTAAAGTTAGGACCTGATTTTTTTATAACGCAAGAAAGTCAAGGTATAAGACTAAATGCAAATGAAACAAATTAGAGACACAACATGTTGTGTTGCTCATGTGTGCACGTAGTTTCACATCACTTTATAATTGCTTCTAGTGCCCCTTCCAAGTTCACCCTTCTCCCTACATACGTTCAGTTGTGTGCCAGGTTATTTCTCTCAACTCCATGTAGTCCTTGAAGATAGAGATTCACTATGTTTTGAGCCCAAGGCTCCCCACCTGTGTTATTAAAATTAGTTTCTGCAGAAGCAGTCATGGGGGCATCCCTATACATGGATCACAGAACTATCCTAAAGTAACTGCCTCTTTCTTAGCCTATAAGCAACAAAGCCTAGTTCAGCATACTTTCTGACTCTACGATTTCTGGAAAAGCCCCAGACTCCTTAAGAACTCTGGATAATCTACATCTCACCATATAACTGTGTGGCAAAAAGCTGGCGCTCCCATTTCTAAGTTATAAAGTCAAAAAAGTATCTCATATATTAGTGTCCTCACACTGCACTTTTGAGAACTCTGGCTCTGACCAGATTGAAATAACTTTCAATTCATATACATTTATGATACAGAATATAGGAGATTTTTTTTTTGCTACTATCACACAATTAGTCCTTGATTATAAAGTGTTATATTTTTCTCTGGTTATTTCATTTACATATGTCTTGTCTGAAGAATTCTGCAAGGAAGTGAACACGTTTTTCACTTCTTTTCTGTCTCCCTTAGCATCTTGGTAATTTGATTCTATATTGAGATGTAAAGAAATTGTATACTATCAGGTTTAAAGAATACTAGAAGGGAAGGCCCTAGTTTGACTTAAACTAGGAGCTGACAAACTTTTTCAGTAAAAAGCTAGTCAATATTTTAAGCTTTTGGTCCATATAGCTTCTGTTGAAACTACTTAACTCTGCCATTGTAGTGTGAAAGCAGCCATAAATAATACGTAAATAAATGAATGTAGCTGTGTCCCAATAAAACTTTATTTATAAAAACGGGACAGGTTATACTAGGCCTACAGGCCATAGTTTGTCAACCTCAAACTTAAACTGTGAAAACATCAAAAAAGACAAATGGTATATTAGAACTCCACCAGTCAACACTGTAATTCAAACTCAACTCCACAAGTTTTTGATTGCTAATTAAATTGAAATTAAGAGTGGTAAGATATATATACCTCAGTGAAGATCTCTATCAAATTAAGTGGTACACCTGTGCCCTGGCAGGGCTCACTTCCAAGATTTTTCTGCCCCTTTACATCCCACCTCATCCCTGAGTATTTTATTCCAGAGATAACTGCAGCTAAACTCAATGAGGCACTTATGTACTATTACTGACAGTTTTCATTTGTTTTTATGTTTCATTTAAGTCCAGATAAATCAGTTCTTAAGCAAATGCCTATGCATTAAAAATTAACAGTTGAGGGCTTCCGGGAAGATGGCAGAAAAGTAAGATGCGGAGATCACCTTCCTCCCCACAGATACACCAGAAATAAATCTCTACACGTGGAACAACTCCTACAGAAGGTCCATGCCTGGTGGTGTATTTTGGGGTGTCTGTGGACTTATGATTTTAGGCAGCCTCTCTGCTAATGGGTGGGGTTGTTTTCCTGTCTTGCTAGTTGTTTGGCATAGGATGTCCATCACTCTAGCTTGCTGGTCCTTGAGTGAAGCTGGGTGCTGGTGTTGAGATGGCGATCTCTGGGAGAATTTTGCTGTTTGATATTATGTGGAGCTGGGAGGTCTCTTGTGGACCAGCGTCCTGAAGTTGGCTCTCCCACCTCAGAGGCACAGCACTGACTCCTGGCTATAGCACCAAGAGCCTTTCATCCACACGGCTCAGAATAAAAGGGAGAAAAAGTAGAAAGAAAGAATTAGTAGAAGTAGAAAGAAAGAAAGAAGGAAAGAAAGAAAGAAAAAAAGAAGGGATGGAGGGAGAGAGGAAGGGAGGAAGGAAGGAGGGAAGGAAGGAAAAAAGAAAGAAAGAAGATAAAGTAAAATAAAGTAAGATAAAATATAATAAACTTATTAAAATAAAAAAATAATTATTAAGAAAAAATAATGAAAAACAAACAAACAGAAAAAACGGACAGATAGAACCCTAGGACAAATGGTGGAAGCAAAGCTATACAGACAAAATCTCACACAGAAGCATACACATACACACTTACAAAAAGAGGAAAAGGGGAAAAAATCATAAATCTTGCTCTCAAAGTCCACCTCCTTAATTTGGGATGATTCGTTGTCTATTCATGTATTCCACAGATGCAGGGTACATCAAGTTGATTGTGGAGCTTTAATCCACTGCTTCTGAGGCTGCTGGGAGAGATTTCCCTTTCTCTTCTTGTTTGCACAGCTCCCAGGGGCTCAGCTTTGGATTTGGTCCCGCCTCTGCGTGTAGGTCACCGGAAGGCGTCTGTTCTTCGCTCAGCCAGGAAGGGGTTAAAGGAGCCGCTGATTCGGAGGCTCTTGGTCACTCAGGCTGTGAGGAGGGAGGGGCACAGAGGGCGGGGCAAGCCTGCGGCGGCAGAGGCCGGCGTGACGTTGCAGCAGCGTGAGGTTCGCTGTGCATTCTCCCGGGTGAGTTGTCCCTGGATCCCGGGACCCTGGCAGTGGTAGGCTGCACAGGCTCCCTGGAACGGGGGTGTGGATAGTGACCTGTGCCTGCACACAGGCTTCTTGGTGGTGGCAGCAACAGCCTTAGCATCTTATGCCCGTCTCTGGGATCCGCGCTTTTAGCCACGGCTCGCGCCCGTCTCTGGAGCTTCTTTAAGCAGCACTCTTAATCCTGTCTCCTCGGGCACCAGGAAACAAAGAGGGAAGAAAAAGTCTCTTGCCTCTTCGGCAGCTCCAGACTTTTCCCCGGACTCCCTCCCGGCCAGCCGTGGCGCACTAACCCCCTGCAGGCTGTGTTCACGCCGCCAACCCCAGTCCTCTCCTGGCGCTCCAACCGAAGCCGAGCCTCAGCTCCCAGCCTTGCCCGCCCCGGCGGTGAGCAGACAAGCTTCTCGAGCTGGTGAGTGCCGGTCCGACACCAATCCTCTGTGCGGGAATCTCCCTGCTTTGCCCTCTGCTCCCCTGTTGCTGTGCTCTCCTCCGCAGCTTCGAAGCTGTCCCCCTGCACCACCCGCAGTCTCCGCCCGTGAAGGGGCTCCCTAGTGTGTGGAAACCTTTCCTCCTTCACAGCTCCCTCCCACTGGTGCAGGTCCTGTCCCTATCCTTTTGTCTCTGTTTTTTCTTTTTTCTTTTGCCCTACCCAGGTACGCGGGGTGGGTTTCTTGCCTTTTGGGAGGTCTGAGGTTTTCTGCCAGCGTTCAGTAGGTGTTCTCACCAGAAAGACAAGATCCAGGCTCATCCACCAGAACACAGGCACTAGTCCCCTCCACCAGGAAGCCTACACAACCCACTGAACCAACCTTAGCCACTGGGGACAGACACCAAAAACAACAGGAACTATGAACCTGCAGCCTGCAAAAAGGAGACCCCAAACACAGTAAGATAAGCAAAATGAGAAGACAGAAAACCACACAGCAGATAAAGGAGCAAGTAAAAAACCCACCAGACCTAACAAATGAAGAGAAAATAGGCAGTCTACCTGAAAAAGAATTCAGAATAATGATAGTAAAGATGATCCAAAATCTTGGAAATAGAATGGACATAATGCAAGAAACATTTAACAAGGACCTAGAAGAACTAAAGAGGAAACAAACAATGATGAACAACACAATAAATGAAATTACAAATACTCTGGATGGGATCAATAGCAGAATAACTGAGGCAGAAGAACGGATAAGTGACCTGGAAGATAAAATAGTGGAAATAACTACTGCAGAGCACAATAAAGAAAAAAGAATGAAAAGAACTGAGGACAGTCTCAGATACCTCTGGGACAACGTAAAATGCACCAACATTCGAATTATAGGGGTTCCAGAAGAAGAAGAGAAAAAGAAAGGGACTGAGAAAATATTTGAAGAGATTATAGTTGAAAACTTCCCTAATATGGGAAAGGAAATAGTTAATCAAGTCCAGGAAGAACAGAGAGTCCTATACAGGATAAATCCAAGGAGAAATACACCAAGACACATATTAATCAAACTGTCCAAAATTAAATACAAAGAAAACATATTAAAAGCAGCAAGGGAAAAACAACAAATAACACACAAGGGAATCCCCATAAGGTTAACAGCTGATCTTGCAGCAGAAACTCTGCAAGCCAGAAGGGACTGGCAGGACATATTTAAAGTGATGAAGGAGAAAAACCTGCAACCAAGATTACCCAGCAAGGATCTCATTCAGACTTGATGGAGAAAGTAAAACCTTTACAGACAAGCAAAAGCTGAGAGAGTTCAGCACCACCAAACCAGCTTTACAACAACTGCTAAAGGAACTTCTCTAGGCAAGAAACACAAGAGAAGGAAAAGACCTACAATAACGAACCCAAAACAAATAAGAAAATGGGAATAGGAACACACGAATTGATAATTGCATTAAATGTAAATGGACTAAATGCTCCCACCAAAAGACACAGATTGGCTGAATGGATACAAAAACAAGACCCTTATTTGCTGTCTACAAGAGACCCACTTCAGACCTAGAGACACATACAGACTGAAAGTAAGGGGATGGAAAAAGATATTTCATGCAAATGGAAACCAAGAGAAAGCTGGAGTAGCAATTCTCATATCAGACAAAACAGACCTTAAAATAAAGACTATTAGAAGAGACAAAGAAGGACACTACATAATGATCAAGGGATCTATCTAAGAAGAAGATATAACCATTGTAAATATTTATGCACCCAACATAGGAGCACCTCAATACATAAGGCAAATACTAAAAGCCATAAAAGGGGAAATCGACAGTAACACATTCATAGTAGGGGACTTTAACACCCCACTTTCACCAATGGAAACATCATCCAAAATGAAAATAAATAAGGAAACACAAACTTTAAATGATACATTAAACAAGATGGATTTAATTGATATTTATAGGACATTCCATCCAAAAACAACAGAATACACATTTTTCTCAAGTGCTCATGGAACATTCTCCAGGATAGATCATATCTTGGGTCACAAATCAAGCCTTGGTAAATTTGGGAAAATTGAAACTGTTTCAAGTATCTTTTCCGATCACAACACTATGAAACTAGATATCAATTATAGGAAAAGATCTGTAAAAAATACAAACACATGGAAGCTAAACAACACACTACTTAATAACGAAGTGATCACTGAAGAACTCAAAGAGGAAATTAAAAAATACCTAGAAACGAATGACAATGGGGACATGACGACCCAAAATCTATGGGATGCAGCAAAAGCAGTTCTAAGAGGGAAGTTTATAGTAATACAATCCTACCTTAAGAAACAGGAAACATCTCGAATAAACAACCTAACCCTGCACCTAAAGCAATTAGAGAAAGAAGAACAAAATAACCCCAAAGTTAGCAGAAGGAAAGAAATCATAAAATTCAGAACAGAAATAAATGAAAAAGAAATGATAGCAAAGATCAATAAAACTAAAAGCTGGTTCTTTGAGAAGATAAACAAAATTGATAAACCATTAGCCAAACTCATCAAGAAAAAAAGGGAAAAGACTCAAATCAATAGAATTAGAATTGAAAAAGGAGAAGTAACAACTGACACTGCAGAAATACAAAAGATCATGAGAGAGTACTACAAGCAATTCTATGCCAGTAAAATGGACGACCTGGAAGAAATGGACAAATTCTTAGAAATGCACAACCTGCCAAGACTGAATCAGGAAGAAATAGAAAATATGAACAGACCAATCACAAGCACTGAAATTGAAACTGTGATTAAAAATCTTCCAACAAACAAAAGCCCAGGACCAGATGGCTTAACAGGCGAATTCTATCAAACATTTAGAGGAGAGCTAACACCTATCCTTCTCAAACTCTTCCAAAATATACCAGAGGGAGGAACACACCCAAACTTATTCTACGAGGCCACCATCACCTTGATACCAAAACCAGACAAAGATGCCACAAAAAAAGAAAACAACAGACCAAAATCTCTGATGAACATAGATGCAAAAATCCTCAACAAAATACTAGCAAACAGAATCCAACAGCACATTAAAAGGATCATACACCATGATCAAGTGGGGTTTATTCCAGGAATGCAAGGATTCTTCAATATACACAAAACAATTAATGTGATAAACCATATTAACAAATTGAAGGAGAAACACCATATGATCATCTCAATAGATGCAGAGAAAGCTTTTGACAAAATTCAACACCCATTTATGATAAAAACCCTGCCGAAAGTAGGCATAGAGGGAACTTTCCTCAACATAATAAAGGCCATATATGACAAACCCACAGCCAACATCATCCTCAATAGTGAAAAAACGAAACCATTTCCACTAAGATCAGGAAAAAGACAAGGTTGCCCACTCTCACAACTCTTATTCAACATAGTTTTGGAATTTTTAGCCACAGCAATCAGAGAAGAAAAGGAAATAAAAGGAATCCAAATCAGAAAAGAAGAAGTAAAGCTGTCACTGTTTGCAGATGACATGATACTATACATAGAGAATCCTAAAGATGCTACCAGAAAACTACTAGAGCTAATCAATGAATTTGGTAAAGTTGCAGGATACAAAATTAATGCACAGAAATCTCTTGCATTCCTATACACTAATGATGAAAAATCTGAAAGAGAAATCAAGAAAACACTCGTATTTACTACTGCAACAAAAAGAATAAAGTATCTAAGAATAAACCTACCTAAGGAGACAAAAGACCTGTATGCAGAAAATTATAAGACACTGATGAAAGAAATTAAAGATGATACAAGTAGATGGAGAGATATACCATGTTCTTGGATATGAAGAATCAATATTGTGAAAATGACTCTACTACCCAAAGCAATCTACAGATTCAATGCAATCCCTATCAAACTACCACTGGTATTTTTCACAGAACTAGAACAAAAAATTTCACAATTTGTATGGAAACACAAAAGACCCCAAATTGCCAATGCAATCTTGAGAACGAAAAATGGAGCTGGAGGAATCAGGCTCCCTGACTTCAGACTATACTACAGAGCTACAGTAATCAAGACAGTATGGTACCAGCACAAAAACAGCAAGAGAGATCAATGGAACAGGATAGAAAGCCCAGAGATAAACCCATGCACATATGGTCATCTTATCTTTGATAAAGGAGTCAGGAATGTACAGTGGAGAAAGGACAGCCTCTTCAATAAGTGGTGCTGGGAAAACTGGACAGGTACATATAAAAGTATGAGATTAGAACACTCCCTAACACCATACATAAAAATAAGCTCAAAATGGATTAAAGACCAAAATGTAAGGCCAGAAACTATCAAACTCTTAGAGGAAAACATAGGCAGAACACTCTATGACATAAATCACAGCAAGATCCTTTCTGACCCACCTCCCAGAGAAATGGGAAAAAAACAAAAATAAACAAACGGGACCTAATGAAACTTCAAAGCTTTTGCACAGCAAAGGAAACCATAAACAAGACCAAAAGACAACCCTCAGAATGGGATAAAGTATTTGCAAATGAAGCAACTGACAAAGGATTCATCTCCAAAATTTACAAGCAGCTCATGCAGCTCAATAACAAAAAAACAAACAACCCAATCCAAAAATGGGCAGAAGACCTAAATAGACATTTCTCCAAAGAAGATATACAGACTGCCAACAGACACATGAAAGAATGCTCAACTTCATTAATCATTAGAGAAATGTAACTCAAAACTACAATGAGATATCATCTCACACCCGTCAGAATGGCCATCATCAAAAAATCTAGAAGCAACAAATGCTGGAGAGGGTGTGTAGAAAAGGGAACCCTCTTGCACTGTTGGTGGGAATGTAAATTGATACAGCCACTGTGGAGAACAGTATGGAGGTTCCTTAAAGAACTAAAAATAGAACTACCATATGACCCAGCAATCCCACTACTGGGCATATACCCTGAGGAAACCATAATTCAAAAAGAGTCATGTACCTCAGTTTTCATTGCAGCTCTATTTACAATAGCCCGGAGATGGAAACAACCTAAGTGTCCATCATCGGATGAATGGATAAAGAAGACGTGGCACATATATACAATGGAATATTACTCAGCCATAAAAAGAAACGAAACTGAGCTATTTGTAATGAGGTGGATAGACCTAGAGTCTGTCATACAGAGAGAACTAAGTCAGAAAGAGAAAGACAAATACCGTATGCTAACACATATATATGGAATCTAAGAAAAAAAAATGTCATGAAGTACCTAGGGGTAAGACAGGAATAAAGACACAGACCTACTAGAGAATGGACTTGAGGATATGGGCAGGGCGAAGGGTAAGCTGTGACAAAGCGAGAGAGAGGCATGGACATATATACACTACCAAACGTAAGGTAGATCGCTAGTGGGAAGCAGCCGCATAGCACAGAGAGATCAGCTCGGTACTTTGTGACCACCTGTAGGGGTGGGATAGGGAGGGTGGGAAGGAGGGAGACGTAAGAGGGAAGAGATATGGGAACATATGTATATGTATAACTGATTCACTTTGTTATAAAGCAGAAACAAACACACCATTGTAAAGCAATTATACTCCAATAAAGATGTAAAAAAAAAAAAATTAACAGTTGAGTCCTTGGCAGCCCCATTGATTACTGGCAATTAAAATTCTTTACTCCAGAATGCATATCCATGAATATCTTCCCCCTTCTCTCCCACTCCTAGTTACTTCTCAAGTTCTTGTATTAAATATAAGTCAATGCAAAATAATTATTCCTTTTGTCCTCAATTTCAAAATGGAAATTCTATAAAGCAAAATGAACTGACACATCAAATATTTCCACAGTTAAAGAAACAGTGAAAGTATCCTATGTAATAAAGATTAGGACAACATATCCAAATTACAAATGGTTTAACTTTCCACCTAAAATAATGCAATGTTTCATATCCTCTACATTCCTAAGATTCATAACCCTCAAAAAACTAGAGTATTAAATAAAGCTCAATAAACGCTGGAAAATTAAAGAAAATCTGACTTGAATAGTCAGTTGATTCACTCTAATGGACATTTGATTTCCACTAGAAAGCATAATGCAAAAAAACATACATAAATGTTAAAAGGAAAATAATCTGACAACATGAAAGGACTTATCACCCAAAATTAACTCCTACATTTTGCGCTGTAAGTAAACAATTAAAACCAAGGTAGGAAACTAAATTTTACCTATACTTAGAGTTAATCTTAAAAAGAATTTAGTATAAATCTTAATAGAGTTAAAGCATATCATCTAAAGATCACAGGCAATGCGGACTATACTCAGTGCAACCACATTTTTCTGAGTAGAAAGTTAGTGGAGGTAGCAAATTAGCCAGCCTTTCTACTTCCCACAGAAATTAAGCTTTCTGCTAACTCTAATGTTGTGTGCTACCTCCTTAACCCTTTCTTGCTGACTTTAGACAGTTTTCAGAAAATGAAACTACAATTAGAAGTGAATTGACCTACTGAAGTAGGAAACAAAGGTATGTTTAATATGATTCCAGTTTCAAAAAAAAAAATAAACCCACCAAAAAATAAGCAAATAGTGGTATTCTGCAGGAAGTTGGAGCAATTTTTACTTCTTTTCTCCTTTTCTCTATTTTTCAAATTTTCTGCCATTATAATGCCTCACTTTTACAAATCAGAAGAAAATAAGAGTGTAAAGACCTACTAAGGTCCTCACAATTTGCATCACTTTTATCCCTTATTATTTATACATAGTTTTTATACAATAAAACTGCTGCTATAACACATATATGAAAATCAGTCCCAATATACAGAAACGACCCCTTCAGAAGTTAATATAAACTTGAGTTTCACAGGATTCCTCCTGAGCTGAGAGCAAAGTTCCTTATATAGTTCAATTACAGTGTGGACCAGTTAGGGTCTCATGCAAAACGCCATCTGCTAGCTCATTAATGTGCTTTTTAAGGACTTTTAAAAATATTGTCCTTCACAGAGATTACTAGGAGAAGCCACTGTGAATGGATGGCAGGTTTCAGCCACACTGTCAGAAACCCAAGGCTGAGTCCAGCAAGCCTATAGCTGAATGCGTGGAAGGGTAAAATACTGCCAGAACTGGCACTTCAATGCTTTTTATTTCATATTTAGGAAGTCTTACCAAAGTGACATGAAGCTTATTAGATATGTGACTAACTTGTACTCAGCCTAAATTGTATTTCTAAGTAAATAATACACCAGTATACTTTGAGTAAATGGCATGTAATTTCACCCAAGTGTTTTTTTGCCCAAAAAAAAAATTTTTTTTTGGAAGTCTCTGATTATAACAAGCCACTGTGTCCAAGTACTAACGGGCAATGCCTGGGCCTCTCCATCTGAAGGTCCTGCTCCATCCAAGACCTGCATTTATTCTTCTCAGGTCAGAACCCATTTCTCTGCCACTTCCCCCACCACACCTTCCAGATCTGTTCTCTGTCCTCTGGACGGTCTTCCTGCTTCCTGAACACTAGACTTCTCATCCTCTTCCCTCCCCAGGAATATTGTTCTACACTCTCTCACCTTTGCTACTCCCCATGAAATCTTCACCTGATGCTGGGTCTCCTTCTCAGTTGCTGGTTCTCTGCTAAGGACCTGCCTGAGGAAGACACAAAATCACGCAGCCTTGCCCTTGACAAGGACTGTTGCCATCTCACCTAGGTTAGGCCAGGTGATCTTTGCACAGATGCCTCATTAACACCCATCCTCACAATAGCTGCTCCAGAGTTAATTTCTCCCAAGGCTCCCTTGTCACTTCCCCCCACCACCACCCCAGCTGCTAACACCTGACTTCACCTACCCCGTGGAGACAGACACACCCAAGTATGTTTGCTTCCAGCTACTAGTTTCCTTTGTCGTCCTTGTATCCAACTTCAGAGGAGCATCTGAACCTCCCTAAAAATAAAATCTTTCTCCAACATCACCGATAGCCTTACTTTGCTGTGTGTTTGGACCTTTCCCCTAACTACTTCCTTCTTGGTTTTCAACCTTTTTAAAACCATCTTTTGCTAAGTCTAAGTGCTAAGAATCAGCACTTCTCAATCTCCAACTCCTTCAATGCATGCTCTTCCTTTACCGCCTTCCATTTCTACTCCCTTCCCTTCCCACTTACTACCCCATCTTCTTCTCAGATCTGGGCAGCTGATACATGGCTCTCAAGTCTGCAGAAACTCCTCTCTTGGAAATGATTGGTGTCCTGCTTTTACCAGATTCACTTCTCTCCTCAGTCCTCATCTTTCTTGACCTTTCTATGTGCCCTTTGCTTTGATGGCATTGCACCATATTTAATCTTCAAACCCTGTATTATCTCCTTTCTCTGTCTCCATGTTTGTACTACTGACCTCTGTGCTTCCTCTCAACTCATAATTGGAGATATTGTCTAATGCTTTTCTCTCTGTCCACATCCAAGGTCATAGGCACCCTATAGACTCCCTTGAATTCAAATGCTCTATTTCTAAACTGTTTACAGAACATTTCCACCTGGATGTCCCATCACCATCCAAAACTCAACATGCCTTAAAAGTGAATTCATTTTTATGATATTTGCATATTGTCAAAGCAGTATGGCTAGCCCACTAATTTTCCTGTTTAGAAACTCTGAAGTTACGTGGCTTCTTCTCAGAGATGTCTGCCTCCCTCCTATTCCCCTTGCCATAAGTCTTGTCCAGAGCTTCTTCATCCCAGCCCCATGTTGCTATGACAACCACCTCAATTTTCACCCCCTTCCAATTCACCTTGCCCACTATTACAGATTAGGCTTCTTAAAATAATGTTAAAACACTGCAAATAACTTAAAAAAAACATGACTTGGAGTGTTATACAACACATATAACATAAACAGAGGTTGATTTTTCTCACATAGCAGGAAGTCAGGAAGCAGGCATCTCTTGGTATAGATATAGCAGTTTGGTGGTGTCAGAGACAACACTCTTAGCCTTTTCTTTGTGGTAGCAAAGTTGCCATATGGCTCTAGACTTTACATCTTCATTCGAGGCAGGAAAGAGGGGAAAAGGAAGTTCCTGCATGTTATCATAAACATGCTATCATATTAAAAAAAAAACTTTTCCATAAATGCCATCAACTGTCTTCAGCTTGGCCAGAATGAGGTCATAGGGCTCTTCTACCTGCAAAGGAGGCTGGGAAAGTAGGAAATAGAATTGTCATGAGTGGATTAGACCACTCATGACCCATCATTTGAGGACAGGCACAAAATTGAGATTCACTTATCAAAGAAGGGGGGGGGGGGTGCCCAAATTTATTTTTTCTTTCCTCCTGCATACTAAGCCTGTTCTCTGGTCAACCTGGTCTCTTCTCTCAGGGTCCCAAACATAGCATGCTCACCTTCACCTTTTTACCTTTGCTCCCTTTATCTGGAACATTTTTCCTCTACTTCTCTCTACTTGCCAAATCCTATTCATCCTTTGTGGCTCTGCTCATATCCCATCTACTCCATGACACATGGAGTCCATAATGATTTCTTCCTTGAATGAACACTTTTATTCATTCATTTATTCATTCATTCATCCATATTCAGTATTTACTTACATGTGGTTCCTATGGTGAGTACTACTCAGTTGAACATTTAATTCTTGTCCTTTGTTTCCTCTGACTTGACTTCATTTCTCTACAAATACTATACCCTACAAAGAAACATTAACTGTGCCTCAGATTTCTTTTGTTATGCCCGCGTTCCTTGCAAAGTGCTGAAAGCACAATATATGCTTAGTAAATTACTGACTGACTGAAAAATTCTATAATTGCCTAGAAAGAATACATGAATTACTGAATGTAAAAAAAAAAAAACAAAACACTGTGGTTGGGACTTTGAAAACAGTACATTACCTACTTATTTCAGTGAAAACATACTCCACAAGACAAGAAAATAACAATGATTATATTTGCATTTCAGTGGTAAATCTATTTCCTTTGAAAAGCTTAAAAGACCAGCAAAGCTAAGTACAATTCAAATTGTCAAGTAGAGAAGAAGTCTGCAGACATTTCAGATCTAAGGGTTAGTCTCCTAAGCCATCCCCTTAGGCAGAAAAAAAAGTCAAGTGATTTATTTTACAGAGATGCTGATCTATATGGGGATTAAGAGATCTCCGACTAACACTGCTGTCAGCCACAGAGGAGCTTTCGAAGTGTACTAAGAAGATTTCAAACTGGGAGCAAGTTAGGCAAGAGACATAATTCCCCAACCCCATACTAACCAGGTTTTTAAACAGTCCTTATAATTTGCCTATTGTCTTTTCATTGTCCTATTTACTGCGTAGATAACCTAAAACCTATGGGGACATGTTTTCTCACCACTCCTCATGGAGCCTGCAGAATAGAAAGCTGTGCAACATTTACCTCATTCTTCTTGGGCCTGAACGGGGACAGCCTTTCAGAAGTTGGGAAGAGAAAATAGTTCATAGGAAGGCTCATAAACCTCCTCAGGTCCTTGTCAGAAGCTAAAATTCCACCCCCAGAGAGCTGTAGCCCGGATGTACTGCACCATTGCCGGACCATTGCCGGGTACTAGGTTTCTCTCTGTATCTCCTCTGTCTCCACCAGGACAAGGAAGACCAACAATAGGCCTTAGGGCAAAGCTGAAAAGAGGCCTCCTTTCCCTACTTCCTTTGCTCTCAACACCACGTGATAGTATTACGATGGTTGCATTCTCAAAGAGAGAAAAAGCTGCAAATATTAACTTCTGTGAAATAATCACTAAAAGGGACTACTGTGCTGATTGCCTAAAATGCAAAGCCCAAAAGCCAATTTTTCAAGTGACCCTGTGCTCACCTGATAAGAATTCTGTCACATTTTGCCTATATTTGTCCCTAAATTCCTCAGCTAGCCCCCAATGCTGGGAACATCAGCACGTTTTGTGACTTCTACTACGAAATATGATTCAAAAAGTGGGCTTCCCTGGTGGCACAGTGGTTGAGGATTCGCCTGCCAATGCAGGGGACACGGGTTCGAGCCCTGGTTCTGGGAAGATCCCACATGCCATGGAGCACCTAAGCCTGTGTGCCGCAACTACTGAGACTGCATGCTGCAACTACTGAAACCTGTGCGCCAAGAGCCTGTGCTCCGCAACAAGAGAAGCCACCTCAGAGAAGCCTGCGCACCACAGTGAAGAGTAGCCCCTGCTCGCCGCAACTAGAGAAAGCCCGCACAGAGCAACGAAGACCCAATGCAGCCAAAAGTAAATAAATAGAATTCTTTTAAAAATTCAAAAAAGTAAGTACACCCACAAGAAATATTATTGCAAGTATTACTCTTGGATTTGGATACTGAGTGCTATTTAGGACACAATGTTCATATCTGATCCATTCCCTCTCCCTAACTCCAATTTCAATGTCACTCCCATGTTTTTCACTTGGACAAAGACATATGTTTGCCCACTCTAGCAAATAACTTAGGTTCTCCATTTCAATCACAAGTTTATATGGTACACTATACATTTTCGAGAAAGTAGCAACTAAAAGTTGAGCAAACTTTCAGAAAATTCTCTCATTTATCTTAATATCTCTAGTTCTTAGCAGTTATCTGACCCATAGATGTTAACTGAATGAGTGATGTGATTGCATATTTAAAATAATCTACTTTTCCTAACATAATAAAAGCTCCCACAATATAGCACTCTGAAAGTGCTGTATTGTAATCCTGTAAATTGACCCTAAAGAAGCAAAAAATAATCAGGTAACCATGACAAAATGATCAGAAACATGAAAGCCCCCCAAGAAAAAGGTTTAAGAATTCAATTGAGGGCTTCCCTGGTGGCGCAGTGGTTGGGAGTCCGCCTGCCGATGCAGGGGACACGGGTTCATGCCACGGTCCGGGAGGATCCCACATGCCGCGGAGCGGCTGGGCCCGTGAGCCATGGCCGCTGGACTTGTGCGTCCGGAGCCTGTGCTCCACAACGGGAGAGGCCACAACAGTGAGAGGCCCGCGCACAGCAAAAAAAAAAAAAAAAAAAAAAAAAAAAAAAAAGAATTCAATTGAATTTAACAATTCAATTGAATTCAACAATTCAATTCAATAGCACAAAAATAGAGGTCATCCCTCCTTCATGAGACTTAGAAAATAAACAAAACAGTCCATGTAGGTATACCAAGAAACAAGAAAAGATTCCATCACTGCTATAATAAACAAATCCTCTGAAGTAATTATGTATCGATTCCACAAGGGGAAAATAGAAAGTTACTTCACTGACTAGAGGAATAAGATTTCAACATACCATCAAGAAAGCTCCCTAAAATGTCTATGGGCATCGATAGCAAATAATACATGCTGCTTAGCATAAAGTATGGGCAGATAGGTCACTAGAATTTAGAATAATTTTTTCATGTTGAATCTAAAACACCTACAAGCAGATCCCAAAAACATTCATGCCAACTAGTCCCGTCTTGAGAGTGAAAAGCTATGCCTTTGCACCTATTCAATTCCACCTTCCCCCTTTGTCCCACTACATCCTGACCAGCTTACCCTCCAAAAAATGTACAAAGGATCTGTCAAAATGAAGCACACTGGAGTTTTTTAAAGCATTCTTTCAGTTACTGCCTTAATAGAAGGGCTTTCAATGTTTCAAAAAAGCGATATTGCACTGGATGGAAATATCGTTTTCATATTCAAATACCAGCTTAATATGCAGCTTGACAAATTGCTATCTTATAGCTCTGCTTCTGGTATTTGTGAAAATAATAAAGATAAAAATTGAGTGAATTCCAAATTTTTCTGTGTCCCATTTTTTTTTTAATGAAAGGATTAGGCAATATTTTCTCTTCTTGTTCTGTTCTGAACATATCAAAAGCATTTCCCTGTTTTGCTGCTTTTATAAACTACAGATCTCTGTACAAATACAGTCTTAAATAAACCTGAGAAATGATTGTTGTATTATTCATTTCAAAAGAAAAACTTGGTCCACAATAAAACAGTTGTTTTGTTTACACAGCACATACACGTACAGAGCCCCAAAATTCTTAAATAGCAAACATAACATTAAGCTTAAATCATAGGCAGCCATGGCATAAGAGAACCCAGATAGAAATCAAATGTTATTTACTACACATTCTTCAAGAACTTTTACTACAAAATAATATAGAAAGAGTACATTAGTAATAAATAAAATTTGTTCCCATCCACAAAATCAAAAACAGAGGACTGGACTCAGAAGGATGCATATGTGTATATGTATGGACTCCTCTCAGAGAAAATTTAGAAGTTTAACGGCATCATGGGCACTAAGCTATTCCATGGATTTATAATAAAGCCAAAAGCATGAAGGCAGCAAGGCAAGGGGGGCAAGAGTTCTAAAGACAACTGATCCTGGCTCAAGAGACATGGACAAAATCTGTGTTGAATATTTAAAAACATACCACAGAGAATATATACACTTCCCTTTGTGAAGTCTCCTCTTCAATCCTCTCTCACTAGAACACGAGCCCTTTTATCTGACACCCACAGGGCCTGTAATTAGTCACTTAACAAAAAATTCAGGAAAAGCAGGAAATAATAAAAATTGATATATATGTACCTTAGATATTTTGTTTAAATGTAAGGTTTTCAGAATGAATCCACTAATTCAAGTTATACAGTTAATCTTTCTTGAGTAATGATACATTGTAGTTTCTTTAAATTGCATTAACAACATAAAAGAAACCTGCAAAGCAATCTACACATGAAATACTTTATTTTTTCCCAAATCTTTGATAGTTTCCCTGCTCTCATTTAATTTAACAACACTTTCAGCAAATAAATTGAATGCTTTGTGTCTTTCCAACGCATTCAATTTATTTTTCAAAGAAACAATAACTCCTTATATTTGCACTCACAAGTCAAGGATTATGTAATATTTAATTAAGTTATGCAATTTTAATTACAAGTACAAATGGAATAAACAGGTTTTGGAAACAACTCAATTGACTCTTTGTAAGCATACAACTCAAGTGATAGAAGAGCATGTTAGAGAAAAGACTGTCAATCTCAAACTTTAGGAAGGGAATGCTGAGTGTCAGTTAAGTGGATGTTGGTTAAGAAAGCTTCTTCTATAATTTCTAAAGAAGTGATTTTTAAAGTACGGCCGAAGGAAAATTAATTTCAAGAGTGAGGTGAAAAAAAAGGACTCTGTGGTCAACTAAGCTTGGGAAATGCAGGGTCAAAGCTAAGCAGGTTCCTTTATTGCAGGACATAGACCTCTAAATAGCTAACGTGCATTTTTTAGTTTCCAAAATGGCGCTATAGAATGTAGTGTTTTCCCAATGCATTTGATCATGGACTTTGTTTTCATCGAGAACCTCTTGGAACTGGAATTCCTGGGTATGTCCTGGTGCTTAGACCATCTCCTCCTCCCCCAATTCCACTGCAGCTTCTATAATTTACTTTTTAAGACTTCAGCATGGACCGTGTGATATTGTGTGCATGCTGTTAGTTCAGTTTTTAACTGTAGGGGCAGTAGGTTGCCCTAAACAAGACTCCACATTCAGCCCATATCTTATCGGAAAGGTGACACTCCAGAAGCAACCACCACTTCCGTTCTCCCTATTTTCATGGCAGTATAAGTACTTCATTATCCATATTAACACCTAAGACTTTGATCGTCAGTATAACAAATGTTAGCTAGTATTTTAATTGGTGAAACTAGTGGCTTACTAATTACTGTGAAGAAGTTAGAAATGGGATCTCATAGGTAAAATTAAAAATGGTCAAGAATATGTGGAATAGCAAACATACTTTAGAGACACTCTCCCCTCTAGTGTGAACAGAATAGAAGAATCCAGAAAGGCTCTTCCCATGGAGATGAACTTGACCTTTGATCTCTAAATGGCCCTGAATCTATCTGTTAGTTTAAAAGGATTTGGAGTTGCCTGATAGTTGTGAAAAGGGTAACAGAATTCATCCTCTGAATGTTGCCCTGTCTGCCTTGAAGTAACCTTTATGCAAGGTAATAGAACTGGGACTTCCTAACAAGTTCTAAAACAAGCTATATAAACTTTTTTTTGCTTGCTTGCTAGTGTTTACTTAATAAATGTTTCTGTGAGCAGCAGTAGTTAGTCAGAAACTTGCTTTTATTATAATATAGTAGCAAATTTGGGAGTAGTAGATAATACCCACTTACCTCAAATCTCTTCTGAATTACAAACCAAGGGGGGAAGAAGTAAACAGCAAAACAAACAAAACAAAAAAACTTAAAGGCTGTGCATGACCATCAACTTAACGCTAATTCTCAACACTTTTCTCCAAGGCAGAAGAAGAAATTATCTACCAATCTATCCTATGATATAAGAGGAGGCCCCAAAGTCTTATTAACCCCCAACAGATTCCCTTTTACCTGTTTCCCAGACAGATAACCCCTTCTTACCTACCTGGATTTTACCAACAGCAATTTTAAAAATGCACTCACGGGCTTCCCTGGTGGCGCAGTGGTTGAGAGTCCGCCTGCCGATGCAGGGGACAAGGGTTTCGAGCCCCGGTCAGGGAAGATCCCACTTGCCGCGGAGCGGCTGGGCCCGTGAGCCATGGCCACTGAGCCTGCGCGTCCGGAGCCTGTGCTCCGCAACGGGAGAGACCACAACAGTGAGAGGCCCGCAGTACCACAAAAAAAAAAAAAAAAAAAAAAAAAAAAAATGCACTCACATGAGCTGACAGGGAAAGATGTTTCTGAGGAATTTCTCTAGCTCTCATCTTGATATAAACTGATATGAAATAAGCTAAGTGTTTCCTTAGAAAGTCTGAAGAATCTATATAGGTGGGGTAAGATATTAATCCAATACTGGGAAAGCAGGGTATTTCCTGATCTTAGATGCTCAGGCACGTGGCAGGATGGGCAGAGGGAAGGCCAGCTTAAGAACAGATTTGACCTAATTTTGTGCTGAAAGTTGTGGATTGAGTGACAGGGTGGGGAAGAATCAGGAAGAGCAAATATAATATTAAAGCGAAAAGAATCCATGGATGATTCTTCCCTCAAACAACCATTACTATAGTAGCTGACAAAAGATGGTTTTCATTCAATCATTCCTTTTACATTTATTTTTTGGAATTCTATTCTAAAAAATAATTTCCCCTTCTTATTTATTTGAGTATGGACTCATAGATTCTTATTTTATTCTGTTACTACCATTTATTTTTATGTTCATTGGGAAGTTAGCCCTTCAAGCTGGTTCTTGAGTCCTTTTGACATATCTCCATCATTCATTGCTCACTTCCTTATTTTCTGGCAAAACAAGCTGTTCCAGGCTTATCTTGTTCTTTTCCTACCCCAGCAAGGAAGATTTGATTGATTTTTGTTGAAGAATGGTGTTTAGAAAACAAGATATGATAGTAATTGTGCTCATTGTTACCGTTATCATTTCTTCTTTATCCTCAAAATGGATAGAGCTAGGAGGATGGGTAGATGGATAGATAGATAGATAGATAGATAGATAGATAAAGATAGAATCTATACCTATATAGATATAAAAACCATGAGTTCATACTGATATCTCCAATCCCAATCCAATACCACATGGGTTCATTTTAGGTTTCTACCTTTCATTTTAGGCTTCTACCTTTCTACCTTTGTTTGCTATAACAAAATAGTTATTAGTTATAAGAGGAAAAGAATAATTTTACAGTGCAGAAATATGACAGACACCTCACTAAGTGACCACAAACAATAGCACAAGTTATCTTGTGCCCCTGACATGAGACATTAAATAGGGCATAACATCGTTTCTGTGGTATTTCTGCCAAAAATATATAATCTAAATCTAATCATTAGGAAACATCAGAGGAACCCAAAATAACTGGCCTGTACACTTAAAAAATGTCAAGGTCATGAAAAACAAAGAAAGACTGAAGAGACTGCAGAAAGTTAAAAGAGACTGCAGAAAATTAGAGTAAAATGCAACTTGTGATCCTAGACTGAATTCCTAGACCACAAAAATTGTTTTGTTTTTTTTCCCTTTATTATAAGGGGCATTAGTGGAACAACTGGCAAAATCTGAACCAAGTCTTTAAGTTAGGTAATAGTATTGTTAATGTTAATTTTTATATTTCGATAATTGTGGCTCTATAAGAGAATGTTCTTGTTTTTAGAAATAGACACTGAGATATAAAGGGACATTTCAGAAAAGTATATTCCATACACACAGTGTTATGGGATGGGGGTGGGTGTGGAGAGGTGATTCTGATGCATGGCCAGCCAGACAAAAAATATAAAAAAGAGGGCTGGGAACAGAATCATAGGAAGTAGCCAGCTTGAGTGGGTGGAGACTGGGACTCAGAAAGACAGAAGAAGTTGCAATAAATCATGTAAAAGGAGAATCAGGAAAGTTAAGAGAGTGTCAAACAGGAGGAGAGATGTGTGATTTTCAGTGTTGCACAAAGGTAAACAAGATGAGGTTGGATAAAGAGTTATAGGTTTTGGTGGACTCTAAAATGACACAAATGAACCTATCTATGAAACAGAAACATAATCAGGGACATGAGAATAGACTGGTGGTTGCCAAGGGGAAGGGGGAAAGGAGAGGGTTGGATTGGGATTTTGGGATTAGCAGATGTAAACTGGTATATATAGAATGGATAAACAACAAGGTCCTACTGTATAGCACAGGGAACTATATTCAATATCCTGTGATAAACCGTAATGGAAAAGAATACGAAAAAGAATGTATATATATGTATAACTGAGTCACTTTGCTGTACAGCAGATATTCCAAAGATGATTCCCAGTTTCCTAATAGAGCGATGTAGGTCAGAAGGAGGGGTTGAATAAACACAGGCAATTTACTTTGTTGTCCAGATAATAATAATTGATGATAACGAGTAATATTTTACAAAGCTCTTTCAAGTATGTTCTTATTTGATCTCACAACCTTGTAGTAACCTGAATAAATAAATTTTCAAGTCAAAAGCCACTGAAAAAAGTGATTTTTGTTTCCAGATTCCTTTACTTCCATAAAACAGCCTGTGTTGGAAGAGGCTAGCACACTAGTTTAAGCCCCCAAACCAGGAAATCCACCCATAAGTTAGATTAGGAAATGCAATAATCTAAAGAAAAGGATGTTAATCAACTAATGATGTGATTCACCTGATGCTTAGCAAATTATTTGTTTTAACGTAATAGCAAACTTATCTGACTATTTGGTTTCCTGCACACTCCCTTGCCTTCATGAAAGTTAAAGACAGACACGGTCCTACTTTATCTTTCTGGGGCAATCTCCTGCCACTGATAACACAGAGGAGCTTTAATTAAAATGACAATTAACATAGGGATTGGAAGGAGTTTGGTTTTTTTTTATATCTCATTTACTTTGAGCCTGCTTTAGAAATGTTAATGGCAGAGTGTTTGCCTAGTACAGCCGTATCTCAGAGAAAAAACTTCCAAATATT